>NC_088325.1:4034399-4265495 GCF_910592395.1 Lineus longissimus
AACGAGACGCTCATGTGGTAGCACTTATAATAATACGAGTAATCCCTAGTAAGCATGGTAATCAGCGACGGCACGTGGCTCGTTGCGCAGCACCTCAACACTGTGACACAAATTTAAAAACGGCCGCCCAGCAGCCGGACAAATCATCTATAGCGTGATCAACGTTTTTTTCCACAATTATGCGCACAAAATGTCCATATTATTAGCAGGAATGGCAGGGCTGGCGAGGCATATCGCAAAAGTTATTGCCAGTCATGCCAATGGCAGATGATGATTGTAAGCTTGTAAGCAACAGTGGGATGAATATTGTTTCCACTCGTTGGAATATTATTATTTTGCAGAGCGCCGCGAATATGCCCGAAAATGAATTGTCTTTTTTAATCATCAATAGAAATCCCTGGTGCAGATAGTGCATGTTACTTCAAAGGTAACCCTCTCAGGGTAGGATGACGGACTATTTTTCTATCAAGACGCACGATCTTCAAAATATCAGTGAGCTATTAAACGCGCAAAAAAGGGTCCGACATGTCCGAAGGAGGTGTGATGTCATAAAAATAAATGTGCGTGTTGAGGTGTTTAAAGTCTGCGCAATGCAGTTCGCGTTTACAATAATATCTGGTTGACATGCCTGAGCTGCTCAATTCCATTTGACTTTGTACAAGTTGTTGTTAACTGCCATGTTGGGAATTTCACATTTATCAGTGAGAACTGTTAGAACGGATGTGACCGGCTTCGAGTTCGAATTCGAAGACTTTTATGCATTATTACTTTTAGTTTAAACTAAAATAATTCATTGCTTATACATCAAACACACACATATTGCCTGAAAGAATATATATTGACACAATCTTCTTCTTCTTATGATTTGTCAATGGATGATAACGGCTTTTGTCTGATAAGCAAGAACCTAGTTCATACCGTTTTGAAAATAAATAAAATTAAAAGCGTTGGTTATGTGGGCGTACATTTGTTGCACGTTTTGTCAAAGTTGACGGGTGTTGTGACAACAAATGTTACGAGGGTAACAAGCGGACATTTACTCGGGACATGCCGTTTTCGAAACTACCTGTGAGAAAAACGATAGAAAACGATACTTTTCGAGTCCTTTTGTATTCCACCGCACCTAATTGCGATAACATTCGAGTCTTTTTGATACTTTTAGACCCCTACCTGCGGTTTAAATAGATGTGATAAGAATGTGGGTTTGCGACACTTATAACGTATTGCAGAACTGAAATAATTGCTCGTTCTGAATACCTCTCGAACTCTGTCGAAAAAAATCGAAAATACTTCTCAGGCAAAAGCATTAAAATTGTTGGTCATTTACGATCGTTTTCGGTAATATTCGACAGGGATTAGACCAGCAATCACAATAGAATTAACTGTTTCGATTTTCTTCGAAACTTTCCGAGTTCTTGCCAAGCATGGCTCGCCAAGGCCGGGTCGAATTCCGTAAGATTTCCAAGAGACGGTTTAATGACCGTGAAGCATTTCGAGTGATTTTCGAGTGATTTCGAGACCGATGCAGATTCCGAGAGTTTTCCGACAGAAAAACGAGAGTTGCTGTTCATAGTGTCATTTGAAACCTTATAACGAACCCATCCTAGAAAAAATATCTGATATACTCAACATATGATTACATAACAATAAATTGGATATTAGTAGAAGTTGATAAAAGAAATTTAACAATTTAATGATAATTGTAAGATACTCATTGAACATACATGTTTTATTGTGTTCTGACGAAAACTTCAAAAGATATTCAGATATGAACAATTTCATTATATCGGAATACACGCTATGACATCACTAAACTAAATCTAAGCAGCATATCTTTATCCGTATACCAGTTTTTCCCAACGATGCCTGCTGGATCTCCAACTTTGAACGCCCATATATAACTCTCCCAATTTTCTATATTTTTTTTCATGAAATAAAGAGCAATTTAGTCCTACTCCACTTCCATTAATCCTAATCAAGTGCACCACAATTGGTCATTGTGCTGGGAATTTGAAAGCACGCTTGCGCTGTCTCAATATGACGTACATCAGTGATAACTATATGCCGACGTACGTGCATTTCACCAACAGGCTAATAACATTTCTCATACATGAATAAATACTGTACGTCCTAATGTGACAGCGCCATTAAGTTGGGAAATTGTGTTTTTGATGACTTTTAACGAAATGTTGTTGTGTTCATCTGGTAATATGAGATTCGCACTCATGTCCGAGTTAGTTGTAACGGTATTGGCGTCCAAGAGTTAAGTGGAAGCGAATATTTCTTATGGCTATTACAAATATACATGTACAGACTGATGTAATATAACTCCAAATTTGATAAAGCGCAACGTATAGCAAAGAGTGAGTGCTAAACTGTGATTTGATATAATAAGAATTTACCAAGCGAGTGTGTGTTTCGAGTGGAAATATCACACGAGTAGTTGTCTTGGCCCAAGGAAACCCACTCGACCTGCATGCGATCTCGGGGGTTTCCGAATTCATACATTCGAGATTTCAGTCTGCAAATACACGTATTTGCGAAAGGTAGTAAGTGATAGTTGTAGTAATGTGTGTTCAGGTTGATGACGAAACCGCACCCGTGCAGTGTTGCCCCGCTGAATAGCCCTGCGACTGAATTCTGCTGTTTTCTTTGCTGCGTGTTTACAACTGTTCGCTGTACATTATGCAGAGTGTGGTTGACCTTTTTATTTTTTTTAATTTCATTCAGAACGTAGATACGTCATCTGCACTCACACGGCACTTGGAGGGTATTTTCTTAAGAGAGTGTTCCTCACCCAAGATGGGTTGCATTTTCTTTGCGTGCCATTACGTTTCTGTGCAATTTGAGGTTATTGGTCAAGTGACTAAAAATTTAGACAGCGACCAAAATAAGAGTCCATCGCAAGCTTCTTTCTCATCAGCACTTGGACATTTATCCTCTCTTGTCTAATCACCTCCATAAATCAGCATTTGAGACACGGTCATACAATTTGATCTTGATTTGATATTTTACCATATTAACATCTATTTACATACAAAACTCTGGATCGAGTTTGCGCGTGCCTAGACTCAGTAGTGTCTTCATATTTTCCAGGATGATTCATCAATGGAAGCCCAGTTCCATGAACATTCGGCTCCTCCAAAATGTGAGAAGAATGATAGTATCAAATACCATAATATTTCGACATCTGCGGATGATTTTGACAACGCTCATAATGAAGAGGTAAGTTGGGTGGCCTCTATTTTGACTCGAGTTGGACGAAAAACGTGCAAAATGTATGAAGCAAATATCGCATTACCTAGGAGAGTGATACGCCCATGTAATTTAAATATCTTAATCACACGAGGAATAATCTCGTGTAATCCCGACTCTAACTGATGAAAGACACTTCCCCTTTCATGCCTTTTGCGTCATTTTCATTGTAGTCCTTTGTTACATCAGGTATCGTTTGACATGTTAGAGAGTTTTTCCCGAATGTGTGCGATGTGGACGCGTCCCGTTAACAGGACGAATAATCTATGTTAAAATGCGTTTCCAAGGTGTTTGCATGAGGACAACCACTTCGTGTTGTATCTCATTGGAAACACCTGATTTTTCCTCTTTCTGCAGGATGTTAAATCTGGTGTTTTATTACTTTGAATAAATCATAAGTGTCGCATTGGCTCCTTTCTCTGTTCCCCAACCACTGTGGATATTTTGCCAATTTAACCGGAAAAATCACGGAAAAACTCTACATTTCTGGATATTCAACTCATACAGTGACCAATCCCGTGAAAGACAGTTGCTTGAGCTACCCATCAAAAACCAAAAAAAAATAAAATCGAGGGGGGTCAACCATTGCGCTTTTGAAATATATCGAATTATATTGAATCATGCCCAAGTGAGCGAAAAACGCATCAACTATCACTGGACGGCATTTCAACACACGGCTGACGCACATCCCAAGTTCAGTTTACACATAAGTCGGCATCAGCAGTAAAATGCGTATTTTCTTGTTATCAACCAATTGAGCGCTCCAGCTTTCAGATATTCCCAATAACATGTCTCTAGCAAAACAATTGATACATCAACACTGACATGCACTGCATGATGAGCATGAAATCATGGTCATGAACTCAAACGTTAGAGTCCGGGAGCTGAGCGACTTTTATTTAACATACAGGCTACAAATGATTTGAATATGTTGTGGGATAAAGTATGCCTACCTGACCATAGAAACCAAATTCTTCAATTTTTCCAGTGGTGGGCGACGTAGACCGACTGTAGGAGATAGAGGGGTTAGCATTTGTGTTAATGTCTTCATCATTGGACCACGAATGGGAGCTCTTTACAGGAGCACAAGGATCGATGTACACTTAAATCTTGAACGGTTGAATTAAGACCCTATAAAGATAGAAACATGGTGCCTCGGAGTGAGATAAGCAGGTTTTTAAATGCCCCCTTGATATGTTATAGGAAATCACGCCTTGGTTTCTATGGAAATCAAGGCAAAATACATAAACAAGTCGTTTCCAACCATACTGCCACTTAAAAACAAATAAAACATGCTTATCTAATGTTTCTATCTGTGTGTAATACATATATAGGGTCTAAATCCAACCGCTCAAGATTTACGTGTACATTGGTGCTTGTGCTCCTGCACTAGCTGTGATTGTCAGAGATTAAGTAATTGAGCGTTTGTACGAGACATGTACGAAATAAATGTTCGTAGTAAGTGATATTCAGAATTATTCCAAAACCCTTCAAATAGTTCTCAAAAATGTATGAAGGAAGGACAACTTTTCTGTTGCAACTTATTCATCTCACAGATGATATATGAATGAAAGAGGAAATGGCCACTCTGGCGAATTGCTTGTCCTTGCTTGCCGAGTATCAGGCAGGCTTCCAGCTTGTCGTGTTGGTCTGTCTTAGGAAAGGCAAAAAGTCATTCACTTTTGGGGCTGTCACGCATAGCTGAACTTATGCCAACTTATGTGAATTTTCATCAACACGCTGGTGCACGCTGATATGACTTTGCCGTAGGTTTGGTGTAAGTTGTACACATTAAAGGGCATTTAGCAGAGTGCAAATGTTAAATGGGATTTTATTCTGCATAAAAAACGACCAAAAACAATTGGGTTAATTTAATGCATTTTTTTTCATGAACATATCTTAGAAATTGAAAAGTTATGAGAGGTCAAGGTTAAAGATTCAGCAAGACTCATTAAAAAAAAAAGACTTCTAGATAATTGTCATAACAATTGTTCCAATGTTATTCTTGAAATACTAGCTATGTACTTCACATACCATTATGAAATTTACCACATGTGTAGAATATACAATTATGAATGAGTCGCTCATATCCAAAACTGCATGAATTGATTACATCATGGCGTGATTATGTTGCATAACAGGGATAATAAAGAAATTTAGTTATTTCAAAACACTTCGGGTTTTATCTGAAAGCAGATGACGAACCCCATCATGAGAGAAATTATCTGATACTCAACATATGGCCATTACGTAACGTGGTAAGCATCTGGTTACATAACAATTAACTTGGATATTAGTAGAATGTGATCAAAGAAAATTTAACAATTTAATAATAATTGTGAGATACTCATCGAACATACACTATATATACGTTTTATTGTGTCCTGATGAGAACTTTAAAAGATAATTAAATGTGAAAAAAAATCATTCAATCGGAATACACGCTATCACATCACTTAACTAAATTTAAGCAGCATCTCATTATCTGTAGATGGTGCCTGCTGGTTCTTCAACTTCGAACGTCCATATATAACTCCCTCAATGTTTTTCATGAAGAATAAAAAGCGAACTAGTCCTACTCCACTTCCATTTTAATCTTAAGAAAGTGCACCACAAGATTTCATTTTGCTGGGTATTTCAAAGCACGCTGGCGCTGTCACAATATGACGACGTATAGCACTACTTTATGCCAGCGTATGTGAATTTTCACCAACTAGCTAATAAAAGTTCACATACATGAATTACTACTAGCGCCATTAAGTTGGGAAATTGTGTCTTTGATGACTTTCAACGAAATGTGGTTGTGTTCATCTGGGAATATGAGAATCACACTCATGTACGTTTTAGTTGTAACGTAACAGTATTGGCGCCCAAGAGTCAATTTGGAGCGAAGATTTCTTATGGCTATTACAAATATACATATACAGACTGATGTAATATAACTCCAAATTTGATAAAGCGCAACGTATAGCAAATAGTGAGTGCTCAACTGTAATTGATATAATTTAAAGTGTTTGTTTTGAGTGGAAATATCACACGAGTAGTTGTCTTGTTTCACGGAAACCCACTCGACCTGCATGCGGTCTCGTGGGTTTCCATATTTATGGGCACCGGACTCACAGTCTGGGGACCATATTGATATCACTCATGTTCTGGTTTCTTTCTTTCTGTTCAAATTCCACAAACATTATTGCGAGTGTTCTCCAAAACAGCTAAATAAACCAAAAATCTATCAGCCCGATACCACCAAACATAATCCCATCTAGTGTACGTCGCAAAAGACTTTTCAAAATTCATATCATTTCGATGACTTTAAAGCGTTTTTATGCTCCGATTTTCTGATTTTTTGGAAAATCTCCTAAGCGATTCAGTCAATCACAACTACTAGACCACGCCCGTTTTGGTGACGTCACGTAACACGATTTCGATTCGAAGACATCACTTAAACCCGAGTTCAATCCGAGTGTTAGCATTATCATACAAAACAGTTAACTCGGCTTATAACTCAGCTTACTCGGTTCACGCATGCGCATATGAAGCCACGGGCAGACCATTGATAGATTGGTTACCGATGAAGTTATCGCATTTACATTTCGTGCTGGATTTCCTTCTCTATAAGGCACCATCCATTTAGTTCATACGCACCTAACCCCTCATTTTCCCACCCTCCCCCTGTACACACCTTCTTCGCTCTCGTCATAACCCCCTCCCCGTCTACGCATATGGATACCATCATCAGGCACCACCGCTTCCTCCACAATCCTGGGGCCCATCAAATTTGTTGGTAAGCAAATTTCTCAGTCTAGTTATACATTTGAGATTTCAGTCTGCAAATACACGTATTTGCGAAAGGTAGTAGGTGACAGTTGTAGTAATGTGTGTTCAGGTTGATGACGAAACTGGACCCATGCGGGGTTGCCCCGCTGAATAGCCCTCTGACTGAATTCTGCTGTTTTCTTTGCTGCGTGTTTACATCTGTTCGCTCGACGATATGTGTAGTGTGGTTGACCTGTTTATTTCCTGGATCTGCTGGCATTGTGTTTACTTAACTTACACCCATTTCGTCATTGACTGCTACTCTCCAAGCGTTTCTATTATATTCAAATACTGCTCGATCTAGTGGCCTACCACGTTCGTATACAATTTCCTCATTATCATTTCTAATGAATGGTTTGAGCCTCGCACTAGTTGCACCACCTCACCACGAGCAAACCCCCCTCTTTTAAAGAATGTCAAGCGACGTTATTTTTTTCCGCGCCAACGCAACAATGACTTTCAATTAACTCCCCGTGTCAATCATTTGACGTCACGCCCCACGCGCACCTGATTGGTCGAGATACAGCGCGTCAATAACAGTATTTTTTTCCAAGAAGGAAACCGTAAACGATGGATAAACTGACGAAATACCGCACAACTGACTTATAACAGTTCCAAATATCATCAGGATATCGAAATTAAGGTAGTTCTTTATCACCTCATGCAGGTTTTGACCGATGTTATAAAACTTTATGCACGGTATACCCGATTATAAAACGTAGCCCAAGACCTCGTGCAATATTTTCCCCGGTCAAAAATAGTCCAGGTTACGCCTTTTGTCGAAAAACGGACCGAGCTGCCTAAAGAGGTAAATTTATCGTTCGCAAGTCCATAGTTTGTGCCAAAAACAGAGTGTAACGATAGGTTGACCTAATGACGAAAACCGCACGTATTTTAAATGCGTAATTTTGGAATGACAAACTTTTGAAAAGAGACCATCAGCTTGGCCCTGGTCCAAGGTCATTGACCCGTAGTGTAAAATACATGGTAAACAAAGAGTTGTACATCTTCCATGGAGCACTTAAATTTTACTTGACGTCAAAGAACCTTAAAACAGCTCGAATAAAATTTGTATAGACACAGTTGGAACTAAACTATGACTTAGAAAAAGCGACCAGATAATTACCTGGTACCTGTTTCACTAAAGCTTAATGGAGTTCCTTTAGGCCTAAAGGCACGTTAACGACGTTCCTTAAAGGAACTAGCCGTTTCATAAAGCTTCCATTAACTATCTACGTTAATGGTGGCTTTAACGAGTGTTTCAGGTTGTGCCATTAACCTTCCTTTAGTTAACAGAGTTCCTTTAAATCTGAAGGAGGTTCGGGGCTCCTTCAAGCTTCCTTTACGAGTTCTTTCTGCGTTCGGACGTCGAGCAGAGTGGACGTGCCATCATGCTGCGCTTAATACGAGAGCGTGAGAGACGCGCTATTCGGCGGGAGAGGATATTCCGTGATCGATTTGACCCGATTGATTCGATGCAGGAGGATTTATTTATGAAACGATACAGATTTCCAAAAAACATTTGCATCGATTTTTGTAGAGAGCTTTTGGCGGAGCTTCAGCATCCGACAGAGAGGAACCACGCCCTTACTGTGTCAATGCAAGTATGCACTGCGTTGCGTTTTTTTGCCAGTGGCAATAACCAGTCGAGTGTTGGGGACAATCATCACATTAGTGTGTCAAGCGCTTCACGATGCATAAATGCAGTTTCCTCTGCTTTGGCGGCTCGTATCGATCAACACGTGTACTTCCCGAACAATTTACAGCATGTGAAGGCGAAGTTTTTCGAAAAAACGGAATTTCCCCACGTGATTGGGTCGATTGATGGGACCCACGTCCGCATCAGCAAACCAAGCATCAACGAAAATATATACGTGAATCGAAAGGGGTTTCACAGCATCAATGCGATGCTTGTGTGTGACTGGGACATGATAATAAATAACTGTGTAGCCCGTTTTCCTGGTGGAACACACGACTCCTACGTCCTTCACAGTTCAGCACTAGGCCGAGAATTCGAGAGAAATCCACCAAATGGTTGGCTGTTGGGAGATTCTGGGTATCCTTCCAAGAGATGGATTATGACACCTCTTGGTAATGCTCAAACACGACAGGAAAAACATTATCAACGGAGGCAATGTAAAGCTAGGAGCATCATTGAGCGTTGCAATGGACTGTTGAAGCAACGCTTCAGATGCCTCAGGAAGGAGCTACATTACACTCCTGCAAAAGCATCTATGGTAATTCAGTCTTGCTGTGCTCTTCACAATGTTTCCGTCAGATACAAGTTGCCAGTCTTACATGATCCGGATAGTACAGACGATGATTCCTCTGATAGTGATGCTGGGGATGACGAGTTTCCTCCAAGGTACAATGACATGAACGGAAACCAAATAAGAGAGGAATTGGTTGCAACATTATAGACTGATTCATGGGGATAAGGGACCATCTCAAAGTAAAAGTAAAGCCAAAAATATTCGTTTATTTATCAATGACCCCCCCCTCTTTAAAAGTATAAAAGTGGGAGTCCTATGGCTTTAACATAGAAAATGTGACTTGTGTGGTGAAGCCACAAATTTATCAAAACAACTGAATTTGGCCCTTTGGAGCAGTGACCCCCCTCCCCCAAACTAAAAATAATAGATTTTGGCTTCACATTTATTTTGAGATGGTCCTTGAGTGATTAGAAGGAAAACTCTTGATTATGACAATAAAATTTAATGAACTCTGTTAACTCAATATTCAATTCATTTGAATACATGAACCACCTGTCTCCTGATTCACAATATACTGAGAGCTTGTAGAGGGCATGACGTACTGACTTTGCGGTACTAGATATGAACTCTTTGACAACTCTGCTTCTCGCAACAATGCTGCTCGCATTCGAACCTTTGCTTCTCGATCGAAAGTCTTTCGTTTTCAATTTCAAGTCTTTGTTTTTCGATGCTCAGTCGCTCCTCCTCAATGCGTAAGATTGGGTCATCGGGTTCAACTGTGGTCGCAGGCTTCTTTGAAGTCTGATTAGGAAAGTTGGAGGACTTGCATTTCGCTTTGCCTTTGGACTTCGGTGGTGCTGATACTGTAGCCGCCGTTTCTTCATCCTCAGTTCCCTTGTCTTCTGGCACACAAAACCTCTTGTTTTGGGAAGGTCCAAACTGGATTTTGTCTTCCAGACTGTCTTCAATTCCTAAAAGAAGTAAAAGAAATGTCCATACAGTATTGTTGTGTAATAAAATATTCTATGATAATAGCATTTTAGTGATCATTTTTTATTCATTTAATGTTTACTTATTGTGACGCAACGTCATGGCGTCATCTCACCATGCCTCTGCCGCATCTATGCTGGGCCGCACACGAGGGACCTTTTCACAATTTGGAATCTTCGTTGGGTCCAAAATGCCCCTCATTTGTGGCCAGCATAAACTTCTTTTCCTCAGGCATGGTCGCCATTATAGGAGAAACAAGCACACCTTGCCCACCCAAGGCCTCTTCTTGGTCCGAATGAAGCATCCATAACAACACGAAATCTATTTCATATGTTCCTTCTCAACAATGTCAGGGTAGAGGAGGTTGCATCTTCTTTGCAATGACGGAAGTGCTACAATATCTTCATACAAACGCCTGCTTCTGGCCGGGGGGGGGGGGGGGGCGTTCAATATGTTTTCCTAAACTTACCAGAATAACTCTCAGGTGGAAGTATCAGTGCAACCTTCTTGTCCTTCTCCGAGAAGTTCGCTGTTAGTTCCTCCAACTCAACTTCACGTGTCCCACCCCCTGTTTTGTTTATTGCCTCCTTTGCTTTCGATAGCGCCTTCGTCAGCATCTTCTTCACCCGTACAAGTTCGTTGCTCCATTTCTGGTTTATCTGCTCGATATCACGGTTATTGCTTTCGGAGTTTATGCGGGTCAGTAGATCCTGAAAAGATGTAATGTATAATTGTATATTAGATGATTGCTGGATAACCATCTCTGCTGGGATTTAACTACATAGGCCTATGTGAAACACAACCATTCAAAGGGGGGGGGGGGGTACAACCATGGGATGCTCGCGTACACGAACCTGACTGCGCCGGGAAAATAAAGGCGTTTCCCTATATACAAGATGGGGAATTACATTGGGAATGAATACATTGTATGTGACTCCAGTATGAAAGAAATGAAACCTGAACGCGGTGGTCCATGATACATTGTGCATACGGTGCGCCAAAAATGGGGATATGATGAAGCCCTTACCTCATATAGCTTTTTCTTCTTCTCCAAAGTTACCGTCGAGCAAAATTGCGAAGTGAGGACGCCGTAGTGCTCGCCGTAAAAGTCAAGCAAGATACCGACCTCATCGTCCGTCCAATTCTTTGCTCGCCCACGCTTGGTTGTCATTTGCCAAAATGCTTGTCAAACACGCTGCACGAAGGGCTTATATCCAACATAATTACATCACATAACGAACCGGCAGAGTGCCTCTTAGCAGATATTCCCGCATTTCAATTGAATTCCGACCAAGCGTTCGAGTAAATTTTAATGGGCGCTTGGTGGGTGAACCGTAGATTCACCTGCTAAAGGAAGGGCAGGCTAAAGGTACCTTCAAGCCAGTTTGTGAAACGCTCTGATTTTGTTCCTTTAAATTTTAAATAACTCCTTCGTTTATGGTTCCTTAAAGGAACTCCTTTAAAAAGTTTTATGAAACAGGCCCCAGGTATTTTGACTGGTTAGAATCCATATTCACACTTTGATAATCCAAATAGCAGACTTATTAAATCTTGATGAAACGTTGAAGAACTGACTTGAACAATTAGATTCCAAGGGATGAAAGTGAGGCTGGACAGGGTTAAAAGGGAAAAGATGCAGAAATGGGACCCAAATGACATTAACTCTTAAATATGGATGGTCAACTCCTAAAATTTACATCCAAGGCAAAACACTTTGTTAAATTAAAGAAGCACTCAAAGGAATTTTTTATAATGATGCCAAAGGTGAAAAAGGGTCAACATTTCTACAACAAGGTCTCAGGCTGTTTCAAAGACAATGTTGTCAGTGTTTTCGTTTAGATCTTCCGCGGACACCCGAAGTGTGCACGCTTCATCGTCTTGAGTATGCGTCGATGTGCTTGACTCAATCACTCAGCCGCCCGTTTTATGGCAATCTGATGTTCTTCGATTTCCTATTTCACAATCGATTCATTAACTAAATTTCTGATAACTTCAAAACTGTCATTGAATAAGGCTGTCATTAAACCGAATGCACATCACAGTTATTTAACGCGTTTATTAGGGAGTCAGTGAAACATCTCCTTCATCATGATCTTGATTTGAATATTACCCTATAGCTCTAGGCCTGTACATCCCGGATTTAAGCTGAAGTCCCTTGGAGTATCACACTCATGTCCGACTTAGTTGTACCGGTATTGGCGCCCAAGAGTTAATTGGGAACGAAGGTTTCTTATGGCTATAAATTATATATATATAGTGGCAATATTCCACAGCACGACTGAAGGCAAATAGTGAGTGCTCAACTGTGATTTGATATATAATTACCCTAGCTGTAGGCCTGTATGTTCCGGATTTAAGAGCTGAACTACCTAGGACTATAAAAGCCATGTCCAAGCTGCATGTCTTCAGCCATCCTCAATACCAGGGTCAGTTGTATGCTTCTCCCCTTACACACATCAGGGTCCCTCGAGTAAACCGATGATTATTCCTTGGATGAGGCGGAATCTGCCCAATCATCAACTAGATCACTTTTGATTCAGAAAACCATCATCCAATCTAACGCACACTATCTTATTGGTTAAAATTACTAATGCTGAGACGAACACTTCGAAATATGTTCTTATTACAAGAACTTGTAAGATTCTGTCAGACGTGTTTATCCTCCCCTCCGATCAAAACAAAGTGTCGGTAAATAACAAAGAGCCGCAGTTTTAGTGGAATGAACAAAACAATTCTTAGTAACTATACTATGGAACGATCTTTGCATCAATTTGAAACGATTTCTGAGACACACGTTTGTGCATATTTCCCCGGGCAGCAGGGGATGCTGTGACGTAGGGGAGTAGCCGGCAATTCGGCCGGTAGCTATTATGGCTATACGCAGGGCAGCGGCTCGATATAGGTGTCGAGTAAAAGACCTTGCAGCTGGGGATCGTATTCCGCTCTCATATCTCACATTACCATTTTGGCATATTTGCCGTCCAAGTCCCATTGATTTATGGGTGGAGAGAACAAAATAGGGCTAATTAGCCCTAAAGTGTTCTCCTCAAGAGCGCAAATAAATAACAGCTATGATCTTTCCAAGAGTTGAACCTGTGACCTTCTGAGTATGAGTCCGGTGCTGCAACCATAATCCTGTCTTTGGCGTTACTCTCAACTACACCAGTGGTACAAGTGAAAGAGTACAGAAATAAATAGCAAAATGGTTTATCTGATCCCAAAACTGTCATCTGCATGAACACATCCGTGACAGCGAACAGTTAAGCACGCTAGGTTATACCATATACAATGTCATTCTCGGTATAAGAGGATTAATTCATCTCACTCTAAAGGCAGAAGTACGTTTCTGAAGACAAATTAAAACAAGCTATCTCACAGTAAAAATTAGCAAATCTTTCTGATTTCCAGGGCAGAAGAACTTCACATGATAGCTAATACACATTCAGGTGCCCCACTGTCTCAACGAGACCAAGACGACCGGCTTCTCTTTCTCTTTGTTCGACCCCCTTATTTTCGAAAGTCTGATGTATTCGCGATTATTTGACAACTCAAACCAAGTATTGTTTTTGGGAATAGCAAAAATTATTTTTTGAATTTATTATTTTCACTGGTTTTATGACAAAAGGATAGGCGGCGCTACTGGTCTGTGAGAAATGTAGCATATGTCTCAAATACGACCTGGCTTCGTAATTTGGTATTGGCCGACCTCATTTGCATAATTGTCCGAGTTCAACACTTTTAAAAGCAACAACAGTGGGCTTAAAATGTTCGTAGACCCTAATAACCTAGGTATAGACACCACTTTTGTTTTTTATGGTGCTTGTTCATCGAGCCAATTCATGGAATTTCAGTAATGGCGGACTTAATTGGCATATTTTAAGAAATGCTCAAGGCATATCAACGGGCACTCTCTTGAATATTGATGGGTATTCAAAACAGTAATGAAGAAAGGTCACCCTCATGTCCAGCTTCAACCCCTTGGCTCCCGGACTTCGTATGCAGCTTTGAGTGGTTGTTTACAGGTCCAAACCAGCCAATCATATTGCCGCCAAAATCATGTTTAAAAAAATGCAAACAAATAAGGTCATCATACTAAGAGAAGTTGCCTGACAACGGTTCGTCGCCGGCTGACTGACTACATTAACTATTCACTCATCGATAACGTATAATCGTCATCTGCATTCGCACTGCTCTTAGAAGTTTTATAGAGACAAGGTGGGATACGATTTCTTGCGTACCACTATGTTTAAATGCAAATTGAGGTTATCGGCCAGGTGACTCTGACTCTGGCCAGAGGGGCAGATAATAGTCCATTGCAAGCTGCTTTCTCATCAGCACTTAGATTTTATCCTCCTTTTTCAAATTTTCCTCCATGAATTAGCATTTGAGACTCGGTCATTCAATTTGATCTTGAAAATGTTCCTTTAACATCTATTCCTTTAACATCTATATGCATAACTCTAATCCACTTGCAAAACCACATTCACGTGCCTCTTTCTCTCTTTCTCTCTCTCTCTCTCCTAACTAACCCAAACAGAAATGACGATAATGTACTGACTGCACAAGACAGTCCAAATAGTACTACATACTGATCTGTTAATATCCTCTCTCTCTCTCTTTCCCTGAGAGGTGCCGCAGCCTAAATGTACGTACCTTGCATTATATTAGTTCAGGAGTGCTTGGATAGGACTGTATTTATCAGTAGAGGTCATGAAGTCATTATCTAATTGTCTAATTATGTATATGACATGTACCAACTTCTCGTTTGGTTAAAAAATCTTTGCTTTTTTACCTAACAACTTGCTTTAACCCTCCTAACTAACCCAAACAGAAATGAGGAGAATGTACTGACTGCACAAGACAGTCCAAATAGTACTACATACTGATCTGTTAATATCCTCTCTCTCTCCATGTCAACTATTAAAAATAGTAATGAAAAACAAATCATCCGGCATTTCCAAGTTCTCCCCATTGGCTCCCGAACTATGCGGCTTTGAGTCATGTAGTCGTTTGCAGGAGAAAATTAGAAACCAAGCATTTTCCGAACCGGCCAAATCGGTAAACGATATTGCCGTCAAATGTAATGATAGCCAATAATGACGTCATCGTGGTGAGAGAATTTGCCTGACAGCGGCCTGTGGCCCACTGAATGACTTCATGAACCACTCAATCGAATGAGAACATAGAATCTTATCTGCATGAGCCCAGCAATTGGAAGAGTTATTCTCCGGAGAGTGTTCCTCACCCAAGATGGGATACGCTTTTTTGCATGCCACTACGTTGATGTGAAAATTGAGGTTATGGGCCAAATTCACTCTAACTTTGGCCAGCGGTCACATAAGAGTCCATCGCAAGCTTTGATCTCTTCAGCACTTGGCCTCTACCCTCTCTCTTGTCTAAATCTCCTCCATCAATCAGCTTTTGAGACTCGGTCATCCAATTTGATCTTGAGAATGTTCTTTTAACATCTATTCATCTCTGGAGTGTGTGCGTGCCTAGCCTCAAAATTATCTTCATATTTTCCAGTTTGCTTTATGGAGAGCCAGAGATGATAAACGTTCAGATTCGAATGTGAGTGTTGAATTCTCTAGATTGTCCGGTAAGAACAGTGAGAAGACTCGAAGGAGGTTGACTCCAAGGAATCAAGGGGTAAGTCAGGTGTCTTCTATTTTGACTCGGGTTTGACGAAAAATGTGTAAAAATGTGTAAAACAAATATCGCATGACCTAGGAGGTTGCGCCATGTAAGAAATATGATATCTTAATCACAGGAGGAATAACTCGTACATGCATTATCGTGCAATCCAGACTCTGACTGTTGAAAGACATTTTCCCCTCTGCACCATTTTCGTGGTAGTCCTTTGTTACATTATCACATTGACATGTTGGAAATCAATTTGAGTCGACGATTTTGCGAATTCACGACATCGTCGTGACTTTTCGAAGTAATCAACACAAGCGTTACGTCATCCTTAACGTCTTCCATCAGTTCATGAGATATTGACCAAGCTGTTCCCCAGCGTACATTATAGCTAGGTCCTCCCTTAGACTGGGGCCCTCGGCTGGAAGCGCCTCCAGTAGAATTAATGCTTAACATTGCGGCTCCCAAATTTTCTATAGTTTCTCTTGGCCGATTAGCTTAACCTCAAAACTGTCATTGAAGAAGGCTGTCCTTAAACCGACTGCACATCACAGTTATTTAACGCGTTTATTAGGGGAGTCAGTGAAACATCTCCTTCATCACGATCTTGATTTGATTATTTCGCTAGCTCTAGGCATGTACATCCCAGATTTAAGCTGAAGTCCCTTGGAGTATCACACTCATGTCCGAGTTAGTTGCACCGGTATGGGAGCCAAGAGTTAATTGGGAGCGAAGGTTTCTAATGGCAATCAATTATGTATATACAGAGGTAATATTCTGTAATCCAGTTTGTTACCATGTTTGTTATCGTATTAGTTGGGTAATTTACTCGCTCTCTCTGCTCCATTCCTGGGATCGTATAGGACATTCTGGAGGATGACAAAGGCAGAAGCCTGTTTTCTGTGGACACGATTTTCCTTTATTCAACTTGGCTACATGATACTTCTGTGCATTCTCTAACTCTCTCTCTGACTGCGACTCTGATTATGACTTCTAAAAACTCCCCGAAGGAATCAGTTCCTCCAGCTTTTATACAATTGTTATGTTTATACATTGTAACCAAGACGATGCTAATATTTCATCATCATGCCAGTCACGTTGCAAGCTTCGATACGGATTGTGTTTGGCACGATTTACCTAACCTGGTATTACTTTGATTGAATGTCAACTTCGTCTTCCTCAGAACTCTGGTTTTAACAATCAATAACCGCAAGTTCATTAGACAATTATGATCCCAAAAGTATACAATGTGTTTGGTCTGCCTGACTTAAATATACACTTTACTCTGGTCACCACAACATGTCGACAATTTTAACCATATTTGTTTACTTTTAATTTTCAACGTGTAAGAAATGAAATATATTATTCAATTTGTGCTTGAACAAAACCAATGTGTGGGGCTCTTATATGGACTCTTAGATATCACGACAAGTTACCCCTCAGCTTTTGATGCCAACTTTCTCACGATTCCACAGCGCAACTTAAGGCAAATAGTGAGTGCTCAACTGTAATTTGATAAATAATTACCCTAGCTGTAGGCCTGTATATTCCGGATTTAAGAGCTGAACTACCTGAGACTATAACAGTCATGTCCAAGCTTTATGTGTTCAGCCATCCTCAATACCAGGGTCAGTTGTATGCTTCTCCCCTTACACAGAAGTAATATTGATATTACTAGTCTAATATAAATCTAATCTCATCACGCTGTGGTTTGACTGGATTCTCGGGGTGAATAATTCATTTATAGAAGTCGAAAAGAAAACGAGGTTATGGGCCAAATTCACTCTAACTTTGGCCAGCGGTCACATAAGAGTCCATCGCAAGCTTTGATCTCTTCAGCACTTGGCCTCTACACCAGGGCGATATGGTGTCATATCCCAACGGGCAATATATTATGGCGTTGGGCATCTTTCAGCTGTTTGCGTGCGGACTGAGGGCAGCAATCTCTCAAAGAAGGACTCCAATCCTCGTGAGACAGTGCCGAAGTCGACAATGGCTGCTTCATAAGTCCATATCCCTTCGAACGTCCTTTGATCATTCCTCCCAGCGATTGGGTGGGTTGTGGACTGGAATAATTCCAAAACTGTTCAGGCCTAGAACTGTTCAACGGTACCGATAGATCTGATCGGACAATACAATAGAAGGGAATGTTTTGTCACTGTTCCAACCAACATCACATTTCAATGGTTACCTAGCATAAAATGATTACATGACAGATAGATCACTGTTGATGATCAATTATAAAATGACACACCTTTATCAATGGGGTATTATCCACCAAATACAAAATGAAATCTTTCCCATTGCACTGATTACCTCCCCTACCTATTTCAATTATGCAGCCTTGCCCGGCACTTTCATAATATTAGAACTGTTCTCTTCAGAGGACTGCTCTGTTTGGCTTTGAGTGGTTGTTTGCAGGAGAAAGTGAGAAAACAAGCATTTTCCGAACCGACCAATCTTAGCAATACTGCCGCCAAATATAATGCTAATTAGCCAAAATGACGTCATTGGGTTAGAGAATTTGCCTGACAACGGCCCGTGGCCGGCTTACTGACTACATCACTTGGCCTCGTTTTCGAGGGCGAGGCCGGGATTCTCCGCATTTAGCAACGGTGTTGTTGACTCGCTGAGGACACTCCTCTTTGACCCGAACTTTGGCAATAGGCATGGCCGGGAGATGGAAATGGTCAAGCACCTTACGCGATTTTAACTTGTTAATAATGACTGTGTGATACTGTGATATTATATACTTATATGTTTTGTACTTGTAAATGTTATTATCCCATATGAGAGGTTAATAAATAAATAAATAAAACAAATAAAATTAAAAATAAACATGAACCACTCACTCATTGAGAACCTGATTTCGCACTTCTGATTTAATCTGATTTCGCACTACACTTGGAGATTTATTCTCTAGAGAGTGTTCCTCAACAAGATCGGTTGCACTTTTTCACGTGCAATTACGTTTATGTGCAATTTGAAGTTATTTGTCAAGTGACTCTAACTTTTGCCAGCGGCCAGATAACAGTACAACGCATGCTACTTTCTCATCAGCGCTTGGACGTTTATCCTCTCTTGTCTAATTCTCCTTTAAGTCAGTATTTGAGACAGGGTCATCCAATTTGATCTTAGGAATGTTTTTTTCTATTCATATACAAACCTCTTGATCGAGTTTGCGCGTGCTAGCCTCAGAAATGTCTTCATGTTTTCCAGGTTGATTTATCAAGGGAAGCCCGGTTCGATGAACATTCGGCTCCTCCAAAAAGTGGGAAGAATGATTGGATCAAACGTTATAGTGCTTCGACATAGCTTGATGAGAAGATCGCTCCCCGTTTACATCACGAAGAGGTAAGTGGGGTATCTCTTTTGACTCGAGTTGGATGAAAAATTTGCAAAATGTATGAAGAAAATATTGCATGACCTAGGAGAGTTGTCTTCCATAAAACTAGGTTATATGGAAGAAAACATGGTTTTTATCTTTTTTTAAACTTGGTTTTCATGAAACTTAGTTTGATGAACATTCGGCTCCTCCAAATTTGGGAAGAATGATTGGATCAAATACCATAGTGCTTCGACATCTGAGCTTCATAAGAAGATCGCTCCCCGTTTAATTCACAAAGAGGTAAGTTGGGTGTCCTCTATTTTGACTCGAGGTGGACGAAAAATGTGCAAAATGTATGAAGCAAATATCGCATTACCTAGGAGAGTGATACGCCCATATAATTCAAATATCTTAATCACACGAGGAATAATCTCATGTAATCCCGACTCTAAC
The DNA here is from genome assembly GCF_910592395.1 of Lineus longissimus. Lineage (NCBI taxonomy): Eukaryota > Metazoa > Nemertea > Pilidiophora > Heteronemertea > Lineidae > Lineus > Lineus longissimus. Next base: position 4,054,095 of record NC_088325.1, read on the forward strand.
TGATGAAAGACACTTCCCCTTCCATGCCTTTAGCGTCATTTTCATTGTAGTCCTTTGTTACATCAGGTATGGTTTGACATGTTAGATAGTTAGACCCGAATGTGTGCGATGTGGACGCGTCCCATTAACAGGACGTATATTTTATGTCAAAATGCGTTTCCGAGGTGTTTGCATAAGGACAACCACTTCATGTTGTATCTCACTGGAAACACCTGATTCCGCCCTTTTTGCAGAATGGTGTTTTATTTCTTTGAATAGTTAATAAGTGTCGCATTGGCTCCTTTCTCTGTTCACCACCCCATGTGGATTTATTGTCAATTTAACCAGATAATCAGGGAAAAATTCTACATTTCTGGATATTCAACTCGCACAGTGACCAATCCCGTGAAAGAACACCAAAAAAATGGGGGGGGGAGGGTCAATCATTGAGCTTTTGAAATATATCGAATTATATTGAAGCATGCCCAAATGAGCGAAAAACGCATCGAATAACACTGGACGGCATTACAACACACGGCTGACGCACATCCCAAGTTAAGTTTACACATACGTCTATGGCAAGCCGTTCGTCCAATAATTAAGAAAACCTAGTTTTATTGAAGAAAACCTGGTTTTCTTCTTAAAAAACATAGTTTTCTTCAAGAAAACCATGTTTTCTTCCATGAAACTAGGTTTTCTTCGAAGAAGCATAGGTTGATTTAAAAAACCAAGTTATCTTGTTAAAAAAACAGTTTTTTTAAAAGAAAACTAGGTTTTTTAAAATCAACCTATGATTCTTCGAAGAAAACCTAGTTTCGTGAAAGAAAACATGGTTTTCTTGAAGAAAACTATGTTTTTTAAGAAGAAAACCAGGTTTTCTTCAATAAAACTAGGTTTTCTTAATTATTGGACGAACGGCTTGCCATAGGAACCTACACTTTATGCAAAAAGAATAAGTTATTTTTTAAAAAACCTAGTTTCATGGAAGAAAACCTGGTTTTCTTCAATAAAACATAGTTTTCTTCAAGAAAACCATGTTTTCTTGTTACAAAACTTAGTTTCATTGAAAAAAACTAGGTTTTCTTGAAGAAAACTATGTTTTTTAAGAAGAAAACCATGTTTTTTTCAAAAAAACTAGGTTTTCTTAATTATTGGACGAACGGCTTGCCATATACGTCGGCATCAGCAGTAAAATGTGTGTTTTCCTGTCATCAACCAATTGAGCAGCGCCCCAGCTTTCAGAAAATCCCAACAACATGTCTCTACCAAAACAATTGCTACATCAATACTGGCATACACTGCATGATTAGCATGAAATCATGGTCATGAACTCAAACGTTAGAATCCGGGAGCTTAGCGAATTTTATTTTACATACGGGCTACAAATGATTCGAATATGTTGTGGGATAAAGTACGCCTACCTGACCAGAGAAACCCAATTCTTAAGTTTTTCCAGTGGTGAGTGTAGGAGATAGAGGGGTTAGCATTTTTGTTAAAGTCTTCATCATTGGAACACGAATGGGAGCTCTGTACAGGAGCAGAAGCATCGATGTACACGTAAATCTTGAACGGTTGGTTTAGACCATATAAAGATAGAAACATGGTGCCTCGAGATGAGATCAGCAGGTTTTCAAAAGCCCCCTTGATATGTTATAGGAAATCACACATTAAATTGGTTTCTAAGGAAGTCAAGGCAAAATACATAAAAAAAGTCATTTCCAACCACACTGCCACTTAAAAACAAGTAAAACGTGCTTATCTAATGTTTCTATCTGTTGGTAATACATTTATAGGGTCTAAATCCAACCGTTCAATATTTGCGTATACATTGGTGCTTGGGCTCCTGTGCTAGCTGTGTTCGTCAGCGATTAAGTAATTGAGCGTTTGTCATGTTATGGTCAGTCATTGTTATGGTCAGTCTTGCCTTCGATCTTCACCGATTCTCGTTGTTTTAAACCTGAAGACAGGCTGCTCGGTAACTTTGGAGGCCGGCCTTTAGGGCTTCCCAACATCAAGATAAGATCATCAGGTATCTTGAAAACGTATTTTCCAGGGTAATAACAATAGATGCATTTTGAGAGAATTTGGGAAAATCCCAGTTGGAAATGAAAATAGAAGAATAAATACGTGGAATGTTACTGGCTACCAGTTAACATGGTTGGTTCCAAATAGACATTCAGTAACTCTGTTGTGACCTATGCAATTCGTGGGTACCCCAAAAGCACAAAGTTGGTCACCTTTAAAAGTATATTCAGTTCACCACACAATCTATCACAGCCCATCGGGGACATAGTTAGTTAAATCTTCTCATCTATGTTCTCATTGACCTCTCTTGTTCCTTCCAGCATCCGTCGTCTGATGAGACGTCATCAGAAGAACAGTCCTCTATGAAACATTCCGCTTTGTCCGGGATGTAGGCACCCTGTCGAAACCGCACCGCAAGAATAAAGAAGATGCAATTTACCATTTTCAATATTTACAAGCGTAAAGAATGTATGTTCCGATCACTCTCGGCCTTCAGGTACCTACACTCCATGATCAACCATATTGGCAGTGTACACCATATCACCAATCTTGAATCTTTTCAGCTTCTGTATTACTCTTGATATCACGATAATCTTTCATCTTCTCCGTGATACATATCATAGCAGTCTTTCTGCACTTCGTGATTTCTAACTTCACTCTCTTCGAGGATGGTAGACAATTTGTCTGTAAATCTACGCCATCAATATCTTTGGCAGCAATCGTTGCCATGTTCTACCGGTTGCAAGAGATGTCATAAACGCTTTTTTAGATGACTATAAAAACGCTCCATCTTACATTTTTTCTGATGTCTCTTGGTCATGAAGCGTATATCTTCTTTTTCTTCTGAAAACTGGAGCGCTTTTGATCAATGTAGTGTGGTGTATTCATGTTATCAAATGGGAGTTATGGTGACTTTCCAGTGTGTCATGTATATATTGTATTAATACACGTATGTGTGTTTGGGTGTATTTGGATTCAGCATATTTCCCGTTGTAATAGATTGTATGTTCAGTTGTCAGATTGTGATTAAGATAATGTTAATTTATACAGTCATGTAGACATGGAAGTAGTGCGCTGAAGATAGATGGGGGTCAGATGGGGTTTTATTTTTTGGAAATAACAAATAAGGGTGTGTGTCGATCAGCCGCAGAGTTTTAGGCAGATATGACATCTAGGCCCTGTTTGGCCTTATACACATGGCCAAGTAGTTGGGCATGAGTGGGTGTTTTTGATTAGGACCTCCCGAGTATTGGTAAGTTTTGGAACTAGTATTATGTCAGGGTATGTTGCTTTTCGGATAAATATAAAGTTTCTTTTGACCACTCCGTAGAATATCATAATATAACCATGTTTGATCAACCTCGTTGAAAGGTTATTGGTACATATCTATTTCTTTGTTTATTGTTAATTGTATTATACATTGGAATTTAAAGGCACAGACGGCTTCAAACAATTATTTCTGTTTTAATTTTGGTAAACTTGATATGTATCTAGACATTCCATTATTCAGGAACCTGCCAATGGACCGATGTAACTCTGACAAATGTAATGAAAATAATAATATTTTTAGTGCCACTATCAAAAAGTGACCAATAACATAATACAAAACTCTTTTGGTATACTATAGTCCACTACATGTAGCAACCAAAGAGGAAATCTTTCATCTTTCTCCTGTGATACATATCATGGTTTCTTCTGTGATAAATATCATGGTTTCTTCTGTGATACATATCATGGTTTCCTCTGTGATAAATATCATGGCTTCTTCTGTGATACATATCATGGTTTCTTCTGTGATAAATATCATGGTTTCTTCTGTGATACATATCATAGCGTTTATTTTCTGCACTTAGTGATTTCTAACTTCACTCTCATCGGATATGGTAGTCAACTTGTTTGAAAGAGAAACAAGACCCCGTTTGATCAATGAAGTTGGTGTAGTTATTTTGATAAATGGAAGCAGAGTCTTTCAAAAGACTCTGGTGGGGGTTATCACTGTGATTTGCATCTTTTCTCCATATATTGTATTCATACACGTACTATGTACATGTATACATGTATGTAAAATATATAATTTTGTATTATTCATTTTGTATATTTCCCATTGTAATATGCCAGTAGCTGAATTATAGGAAGGTGTTCTAGGCCTTATATGGACCTATTTTCATAAACGAAGGTCGTTTGGGAGGAGTTTGTGTTTTTGAATATCCCCCCCCCCCCCCGGGAGTTTGGTGAGTTTTGGACATATTAGTACCATATGACAAGTTAATACGTCGCTTTTCAGTGAAATATAAAGTCAACCCTTGACAACTATGTAGTAATGTATTACCCAGAACTTGATGATGCATGTACTTCCCCATTATAGTTTCATTATAGTTTCATATTGTTTCAACAAATATGTTAAAACAAATGTTGCGTGAAACGACATTTTGGTTGGCTGACCAGATATTTCTGTACGTTTCTGAACTGATGTCATCTGTCATAATAATCTAATTTGTGTAAATATGCAATCCATTTTGCTCCTGTCATGTCTACTCCTTCCATCATAAGATAGCGTGAATTTTGATGCATTTTCAATTGAACTTGTATTTATATTGTGAGAATGTTTATTGTCGAGACCAGTACAGTTCTGCAATTGATTGATTAAAATCTCTGAAAAATTATACTCATTTGCCAATAAAAACCTATCAGGTGGAAATGCGAGAGAACAAACGCCTTTGCTGGTCTTGAGTTTGTAATTAGGCAAGCTACACTTGCTGTTGAAATTCCACTCACTTCGTAACCAGCATTCAAAAAAGGCTCTGTTTTCGCTCTTTTCGACATAGTCGTACATGTCTAATCAGTGCCCTTATATAAAGTAAACTGTAATGTTGTGACCTTAAGTGTTGAAGTGGAAATGCACAGAGGGGGTTAGATTTTGCGGGCAAATGTAATACTAAAAACTCGTATCAACCGAGGAGTGATTCAACTCAAAATTTTGCTAACACGTCCTATATCGACCAACTCATTTGTGATATTATGTGTCATGCTGTAATAATATTTCTTAGCCAGTTCTATGCATTTTAATATTTGTAAATTATACCCTAAAAGTGCCTGATCTCAAGATGAACGCTTTAAAACGAAATCACCAATTCTTCGCCACAGGTGCAAGGTTATCAGATTGTAAGATAACGAAGTTAATTATTAAAGCGAGCGAAAGTTTGATGGGAGTCATGGATAGGGTGGATCTATCTTGGAGATAAAAGTTGTATAGTTGAATTTTCGGGAGATTATTTAGGTCCTTTTCGTGCTTATGATTAGATATTTTGGCATGACATGGTTTTTAGTACCTATGTAGTTGCATGACATTTGAAAAATATATCAGTGTCATTTATGATTTACATAAACTCTACCGCTAGCCCCTTTGTTGTAATGCGGCGATGGCATCATCTCATACTTGACCAACCTTATTACCAGGATATTTATATTGGAATAAATTAGTCTGTGGAATGGGCTGGAGCAATGAGGATGCCAAGTCGTGCTAGCATGACATGCCATGGGAGGTAGCCCGATCCTCAAATAAAGTCACCTAGAGACTAAGCATGAGATGTATCTTATTCCTCCCCTTGAAAATCCCTCTGTTTTACCTGTAGCCTTTTTACGTTTTGTTCGCGAGTGCGCTTTGCGAAATGTTGTTTATGCAGTAATTATGAAAGGGTCAACTGAACAACATTGTCTGGTGTTTTGGGCGGAGTTATGATGCTGTAGATATGCGTGATGTAAATAATTACTGTTAACAACTTGTTTAGTAATAAACTTATTAATATATGATATTTTAGTTGTCTGTTTCTGATTCTGTTAGTTGGACAGGTTTGGTTGCAAATCAATATCAGCGATGATTAGGGCTGTGACATTATTGCTCTTAATAAACTAGCCGGTGTTGTTGATATTTGGAACCGCCCCATTTATGGTTGTGACATAGTCTCTGTCTGTTTTTGGCTCACCGTTAGGGGAGTCTATATAATACCGCTGTGTCCATCGTCGTCGTCGGCGTCGTCGTATCCTAACAGTGGCACGTTTCTTAACTGCTGGGGCTATGAACTTGAAACTTGGTACACAGAATGCCCTAGGTCCGCTGACCCCTGACACTGATTTTCGGTCCGATCTGATTCTCAGTTTGGCCACCAGGGGGCCAAATGTGGATATCTAAAAAGTGTGATATCTCGCTTATTAGTGACGTGTTTTTGATAAAATTTTTGTTGTAAGTACTCATAGCAAGGATACATCACATATCATACGGGTTTTTAATTTGACCTTCTTTTCAAGGTCACAGAGGTCATATGGCGTAAATTGGCCATTGGAGTGTAAACTATGGCACGTTTCTTAACCGCTATTGCTATGAACTTGAAACTTGGTACATATAACCCCCCATATCACATAACCTCTGGTGCTGAATTTCGGTCCGATCTGATTCTCAACTTGGCCACCAGGGGGCCGAATGTAGATATCTAAAAAGTGTGATATCTCGCTTATTAATGACTTGTTTTCGATAAAACTTTTGTGGTATGTACTCATAGCAAAGATACATCATATATCAGGTAGGTTTTCAATTTGACCTACTTTTCAAGGTCGCAGAGGTCAAATTGCGTAAATTGGCCGTTTGAGTCTAACTATGGCACGTTTCTTAACCGCCAAAGCTATGAACTTGAAACTTAATACATATTACCACCTATATTAGATAACCTCTGGTGCTGAATTTCAGTCTGATCTGATTCTCAGTTTGGCCACCAGGGGGCCAAATGTGGATATCTAAAAAGTGTGATATCTCGCTTATTAGTGACGTGTTTTTGATAAAATTTTTGTTGTAAGTACTCATAGCAAATATACATCACATATCATACGGGTTTTTAATTTGACCTTCTTTTCAAGGTCATAGAGGTCATATGGCGTAAATTGGCCATTGGAGTGTAAACTATGGCACGTTTCTCAACCACTATAGCTATGAACTTGAAACTTGGTACATATAACCCCCTATATCACATAACCTCTGGTGCTGAATTTCGGTCCGATCTGATTCTCAACTTGGCCACCAGGGGGCCGAATGTAGATATCTAAAAAGTGTGATATCTCGCTTATTAATGACTTGTTTTCGATAAAACTTTTGTGGTATGTACTCATAGCAAAGATACATCACATATCAGGTAGGTTTTCAATTTGACCTACTTTTCAAGGTCGCAGAGGTCAAATTGCGTAAATTGGCCGTTTGAGTCTAACTATGGCACGTTTCTTAACCGCCAAAGCTATGAACTTGAAACTTGGTACATATAACCACCTATATCAGATAACCTCTGGTGCTGAATTTCGGTCCGACCTGATTCTCAACTTGGCCACCAGGGGGCCGAATGTTGATGTCTTAAAAGTGTGATATCTTGCTTATGACTTGTTTTCGATAAAACTTTTGTCGTAGGTACTCATAGCAAGGATACATCATGTATCATACTGGTTTTTAATTTGACCTACTTTTCAAGGTCACAGAGGTCAAACGGCAAAAATTGGCTGTTAGAGTGTAACTTTGGCACGTTTCTTTTAAAACGACTGAAGCTATGAACCTGAAACTGGGTATACATGGCCGTATAGGTCAGATAACCTCAGATAACACATTCCAGTCCAATCTGATTCTCAACTTGGCCACCTTGGGCCCAAATCTGAAAACTTGTGAATTGTGATTATAGCACCAGTCTGATGAACATGGGACCAGCTAACCCACCATACAGTATTACATGTACTTGCACATGGTTTTTGATTTTACCTCATAAAACTTTTTTATTTGGCTACATACTGTAACACTTTCTGTAACTGGCATGAATTAATTGTCTACTAAATATACTTACGGTGAGCACAATGGCCCCTGGCCGTTTCATATTGATACAGCTTTACCGCACAGACTTACTAGCTCTCGGTTACACAAATTTTAAGATTGAAATTAATTGAGTTTAAGATGTTTAAGGAATTGAAGGATACATGAAGTTTGCTTATTATGCACAGTCTATTGTTTGCACAGTTGGCTTGCTGGTTGTCAATTGGATTTGACCGACTCCAAGGCTGTCTCTTCAGTTGACCGGATGGTTGTGAATCTCTCTGATGGGTTGGCCGGCTGTAATATTGTATATTCAGTTGACTAGATGGTTGTGAATCTCTCTGATGGGTTGGTCGGCTATAAGGCTGTCTCTTGAATGGATGGTAGTGAAACTGTTAGGTGAGTTGACCGGCTGAAAAGCCGTCTCTTGATGAGTTGACTGGCTGGGTGTGAATCTAACTGATGAGTAGACTGGCTGTAAGGCTGTCTCTTGAGCTGATTGGATGGTAGTGACTATATCAGATGAGTCGGCTGGTAAGGCCAATATCTTAAGTTGACTGGCTGGTTGTGAATCAGTCTGATGAATTGACAGCCTGTAATGCTGTCTCTTAAGTCAACTGGCTGTTTGTAATTCTGTCCAATGAGTTGTAAGGCTTTAAGGCTGTCTAATGAGCTGACTTGCTGGCTGTGAATCTGTCTAATGAGTTGACAGGCTGTTAAGCTGCCCCTTGAGGTGATTGGCTGGCAGTGAATCTGTCTGATGACTTGACCAGGAATAATGTCGTCTCTTGAGTTGACTGGCTGGTTGTGAAGCCCTTTGATGGGTTGACAGCTGTAAAGCTGTCTCTTGAGTTAACTGGCTGGTTGTATATATGTCTGATGAGTTTTAAGCCGATTTAGAACTGTTCAAGGGCCAAAACTAATCTTGCTTCAAATCATCGTCTTCACGAACAATCCTAATGACACAGCAATTTTCCATACCAAACGAGTGCGCATAAAACCCCTCAAAATCACTTCGTGTTATGAGAATCTTTTCGTCAATAGCTTGAAATGCAATAAGACAGCTTTTTAATTTTTGGGATAAAAAAGACCGGAGAAAAGTCTTGTATCGTGGATGAGGTAATTCACCACATTCTGATTGCAATAGCGGCCATTTCAAGGATGGACGGATCGACGTCGGTATAAGTAGTTTCGGTCATGCGCAAGGAGGTTGCACGCATGGGTCACTTGGCTAAATATGTGTAAAGTATTTATTACACATTTCGATGCTCGACACCCGTGACAGATCTAAGCGCTTTTGGGATATCATATTATTACTCCGGTCTCCACAGAAATCAATCAGGGATTTCAATGAGAAACCAGAAGGCGCTCACTGGAACTCGACAAGTTGGGGAACTAAGCAGTGACTCGGCCGGGAGTCGAACCTCCTCCACTGCGCTACCGCTGCCCCATACCATTCCCAGGGGTCAATGCGCTCCCCATTTCCGGTGGCTCTTATTGACCCCTATATACATTCATATATGACAGATAACGTCTCCCCCAAAATCCAGAGGTGACGTAGCAAAATTACCTATTACCCGTCTACTTTGCCGTGACGTGTCACTACGGTTTCTACAAGACAAACATATTTCTGTGGCAAACCAAATAAGCTTTCAATTGAGAACTGGTCTTATGGTAGACATAAATACAGATATCTGATACAAACATACAAAATTAAATTCTTTGTCGCTAATTTCCATATTACATGTGCCACCTGCAGCAAATAAGGTACCATTTAAAAAAACCAAGTGGCTGTCATTTAATCATGATGACAAGCAGGCATTTCACAATAATCATACAGCACATGGCTAGTATTTGTCTTTGGTATGGTAGTTAGTGTCGTATTTTAATGCAGGTTTATTTGATGCATTGAGGAAATTAATCATAGTAATATATATGACCAAAATCAAAAGAGATTTCAACCCTATTCTCGGAGGCTTTAATTGGTGTTCACATGATAACCAGAAGCACAATTTTCACATTAATAATCAGATGCTAATACGAGTAATTAAAATAATGACATGTGATATCGAGTGACGCCATCGATATTAATGTAAACTGTCATCAACTTATCACAAAGTTTATTTATATATTTCCAGGGAATAATGAGCGCCCGGAAGTTGAGCTCATTGACCCCTGGGAATAGAAGTTGCACGCTGCCAACCAGTAAACTTACATTCTGCATCACTTGGGTGCAACGAGACTCAGGAACGCAATACAAGTCATAGTATTAAGGGCAGTCATGAATAATTATAGGATAATAACTATACAATTAACAAACACGAGTTCAGAGTACATATTTGTTAATATACAATTACTTCTTAGTCAGTATTCGTCTGTCCCGTAATATCATATCACAAGTATCACATCATATTATAGTCATATGGCATTCCTGCCGCGGAAAATGCTTTGTTTAAAAGTCCATATACATGTGATATGATAATTTGCCACAATAAGGATGTCAGGGAATTCAAAACAGTAGGTCTGACTAGGAAAAGGCCAACCTGGTTTCATCAAGTGAAAAAACTTTATATCATACCGCCAAGAGTCATTGTGTTCAATGAGACAATATTCATTACCATCAAGATCTCCACCTGATCAAGGCGATGACTCCATCGCCTTGATCAGGTGGAGTTACCTGGCAGATGTTAGTTAATATACAAGTGTAAAATCGTTACACTTTTCTCGGAGTTCGTCATCTTGACCGCTCCCACGATGAAACGTCTACCATCTTTGGCATTTATGCTTCTCCAGTTTCAAAGTAAGTAATTTTTGCGAACGTCGATTGTTTTTCTTTTGTGTCAGATTTGATTAATTTTGCTGGTGTCTTACAAGCATAAACTGTATTTTAAACGATTTTATATGCCATCTACTCATTCTTCCAAGGATGAACTCGATATGTGACACTCAGCGCTCAGACGTAGTGATGACGTCACATCAGTAGCAGCGAATTGCCATACAAATCATACCATACAAAGAGGATTTGAACGTTGAAATCAGGCAAACCACCCCAGGACTTACAGGGAAAGAGGCTCAATTACCAACTGTCCAACTTGCAATGTAGCTGATTGACATAGAATACCCAAGTGACCACTGGATGCAAGCAAAACCCCGATGGTTTAGCTGTCAATGCCATTCGAGACGGGGAAAGTGGAGTATACATCAAATTTACAGATGCAACATCCACATCCATTTCAACACCAAATGGCAAGCTATGCACCAACTTCAGGGCAGGGTGTCTGCTATCACTACAGCAGCCCAACACCTGTCCGAGTCCAAAGCTAAGTGTGACAATGTTATCACTCTAACGGATTCCATGTCCACTGCACAAGCCCTAGTATATTAGAACTCGGACAAAATCATCAACACGCTCAAGGTCAGCCTATCAAACCTCTAAAAGCATAGCAGAGTTGTGATACAATGGATCCCTGCACACTGTGGCATCCCAGGAAATGACAGCGCTGATCTACTTGCCAAAGATGGAAGCCAACAGCATCAGGAAGAATTCTGCAGCATCTACATGGAAGCAAGACACTTCTGAAACAGGCCCACAAAAACACCTGGCAAGAGAGAAGAGGGGACCCCAGATGCAACACTCTCTTTGACATGGACAGAAAAGCTGCGACCGGGCTTGCTCAAAAAGTCATAACACCACAAAAAATAATTCACATTGAAGGGTCGTTTGATGAGTAATGTCTTGAGTCATAAGGTTGCAACTGACTTTCTTTTTAACGCGTTATTTAACTACTTTCAGATATTCTCGGTATGACGATAACTAATGCCCTCAGTAATTTACGTCCGCGACTCGGCCAAACGATAACGCTAAATTGTAACATTGCGGGAGAACCCGCAAAAAGTGTAATGTGGTGGAAAGACAAGAACCGCAGCCCAGGAGCATTACTTCTGTCGTACAATTGTTCAGTTGTTCGAAAGGAGTACAAATCAAGATTAAGAACGACTCGATGTGATATGAATAACTTTGATTTTCAATTAAGTAATGTTCGAACGTCGGACCGCGGGGAATGGGTGTGCGAGGCTGATGGCCAGGAGGCCACAACTAAACTGAGATTGGATGTCTTAGGTAAGTATTGAAAAACACATACACCTATGCAGAACATACGTTCTCCATTAAAAGGGTGGACCCTGTCAAGGTTTGGGATTTCGGATTGTTTTCCCTCTCGTTTGTAAAGACAAATTAGGTAGACCATTTGAATGCTGTTTGTGCATGTCTTCTCCTGTTGTTCTCCCCAACTCAGGCATGTGAGGGACTATCACTCTATACAGTAAAACTTGCATGTACTGTAGAACCAAAAAAAATCACGTGCAGGATATTTCTGCCAGTAGATCATATCCTTCGAAAATATTCCGCCGCGAAAATCGCTTGCTTTTCAGCAATAAGTCAATCTCACTGTTGCCATGTTCCCAGTGGCAATGTAACGAGCAATTAATGGTAGCGCCTATGCCGATCGCAGCTTACTGGGCCATACAAAGAGGTGATTAATCAGAGACTGTGTGTACCCTGTGCACTTGGCAAATATCATGTTTACACCTAACAAACACATATTCCACCTCGATCTTCCTCGACATCAAATTTTGCCTCATTATGCTCATCTGTGTGTGTGCTCTAGGCTCTCCCTACATTATTACCTGTTGACAGTGGGTCTGCGTATGATAGGGAGTTTTGCAATTCTCCCTCATTGTTCGACATCGAGATCGGGAGGTCGAAAAATGCGTTTTGGGGGATTTGCTCCCTGATATTAGGGAGTTTTCACAAAACTCCCTATAGACAAATACACATCAACACCTACTAATTAATGGGAGCTCTTTTGGCAAAATATAGTCTTTTTATTTTTTGAGAAAAAAATTCTTGACTCGCGAAAATATACTGCCGCGAATACGTCCATCGCCTGCGTACATTTTCTGTTCAACAGTATGGAACTTGCATAAAATGGGCCATTGCATACACGAACAGGTCTTCCAAGTCCCTAGTTTCAAGTATTACATATTTCGTATTAAACATAACACATATTGGTCCAGTCGAGTCTGATCCCTTTTATGCCAGGTTAATTTCAATGATGATGGTCAATGTAAGTCATTTTCGATATCGAACGATTCAGGAGAAAATTAAGCTCAGGCCTATATTTTCATGACCACAGTATTGTATGATTATGGGCTTGCTGAACTTTACGTCGTACAATAGCAATGGACTCGGATCAGGGCGAGTTGAACACATGTGTGAACTGAACGCATGCACTGACTTTTTATTACTGCAAGAACAATGGCAGTTTGAAGAACAATTACAAAACTTAGAGGTGAATTGGGTGTCAATATGAACATTCATGGTGTTACTGGTATGAACGTTGAGCAACGTTGCTGGTTGGCCGACCGCACGGGGATTGCCTGGGACCAAAGAATGGCGGCTGTTATAAAACGCGGATTCCGCGGAAATCCGCGGAATCCGCGCGTACCTGGTTCCGCTGGCCACCGTCAGATGTAGTGGTAGTCAGATGTAATGATAACTGTGTTTCGATCTATCGCTAGGCCGAGACCTCCAACATACAATAATCAATGCCAGCCAACTGTAATTATATCATGTGCTAATATGCTTTTTACTACATTGTTCTACAGAGATGGCTAGTGTAAATGTATGGTATACATGAAGTTTAAAGTAAAAACTTTTCCTCGTATTTTATGAATATCAGCCATTGGCGCCCTTCTGGAACATTCTTAGACTCTCGATGGTAGGTCTAGCTACTCGGACCGAAGATCGCCCAGCGTAGTGTGTGATTCAGTTTACGTTTAATCCGACATGAAATGATAACCAGGCTTATTTAAATGTCCTTGTCAATTAACCATTCGCATAGTGGTATTTTATTTAATGAATATACAAAAATGCGGTGGGGACTATAGACAGCAGCAGTGGGGCTAATTTAGCCATCTTTAGCCATCTTCAGGCGACGATTCATCCTTGGTAAAAAAATATTAAAAACCCATAGTACAATGTATATGTGATTAATAGAATAACAGTCCTGTCTGTATTTCAGTCCACAGTGTCTATTATAGTACTTACCTTCCCTCAAAATAATGTAATGAAATACAGTTATTACGGAACGATTTAGTTCTCTAAATTCGTGCTGCGTGCAGTGACCGTGCAGAGAGCGTGTGAACGACTACCACTACATCTGACGGTAGCCAGCGGAACCAGGTACGCGCGGATTCCGCGGATTTCCGCGGAATCCGCGTTTTATAACAGCCGAAAGAATGGACGCGGTTGTTACACCTGTACAATGGGTTTCGAAACGTGCATGTGCTATTGAGGTTAAAAGTTTAAAATTAGAAAACAAAGTTATATTGTTAAATGTGTACATGCCGACCGATTCGGGAGGCCACCAGAACCTTATAGAATTTAACGGCGTTCTGCAAGAAATCTCTGCGATACTTGCAGGTGCAAATACCCCGGATATTATAACTGGTGTTGACTGGAACACATATTTTAGTAGAGCTGATTCAGCACATACCCGAGCTCTCTTAAAATTTATGGAAGAGGAGAGTTTACTTTGTGGAAAGACACATACTGCTTGTGACGTAGATTACACATATGAGAGCAAAATAACAGGTGACAGATCACGTATCGATCATTTTTTGGTATCGGAGAGTGTTTTTAATAGAATCCAAAAATATAGTGCCCTGCACAAAGCAGACAACCTCTCGATCTGACCACTCCAGTTTACAACTGGTTGTTGAAGTAAATAATCAAACTGATAAAAAGTCTGATATCAATGATAGAAAGGCGGGTAAAACCCAGTTATGGGACAGGAACAGCCAAATTAGGCGAAATAAATGTTCTCTTTCATGCACTTAGGTGTAATAATTACTCGTGTACGAACCACACTGGGGATATAGAAAAATTCCACGATAATACAGTATCGGCATGCGTTAGGGCAGGTGATGAAACCATACCATTTAGTAATAAGAGTACCTTTCGCGGTAGAGCGGGTTGGGACAAAGAAATCAGTGAGCAACAGAGACGGGCTCAGTTTTGGCATGAGTTATGGGAGGAAAATGGGAGACCAAGAAATGGTTACGTCGCAGACATACGTCGCCACACTAGGGCACAATTTAGCGGTAAAATGGGTGAAAAGCAATCAAGATAAGGTAGCTGCAGAAAAATTGGCAAACTCAACTAGGGGTAAGAGTAATAAGGAATTCTGGACAGATGTAAAGAAAATAAAAGGTACAGGTCGTGTGACACCTAATACTATGGACGGTGTTGAGGGGAGTGAGGCGATATGTCAAGTTTTTGCAAATAAATTCAGTAGGTTATACAACTCAGTTCCGTATGAAGTTGATGAAATGCATGAGTATTTTACAAAATTGCTGTGTTGGTCAACGCCAAAATGATCATCGAGTTAATGTACATGAAGTTATTCAGGGGTGAAACAGCTTAAAGCGGGAAAAAAAGACAGTATTTCAGACATTAGATCTCATCATTTTATAAATGGTGGTCCTAAACTTTATACGTATATATCGTTTCTGCATATTTCGATGATCTCACATGGTTACTGTCCTACTAATTTTACAATGTCTAAGATAATACCGATCCCTAAAAATAATAGGAAGTCTTTAGGTTCATCAGATAATTATAGAGGTATTTCTCTGAGCAGCATTATTGGCAAGATTCTTGACAACATCCTATTAAAGAAGTACGATTCTATTTTATCTACATCTGACTCCAAGTTTGGCTTTAAGGCTGGGATGTCAACGGCTACATGCAGCACTGTTGTGATATTACAATAGCTGCAAAACTGCAGTCTACTGTGTTCTGCTTGATGCAAGTCGGGCCTTCGATTGTGTTCATTTCATTAAATTATTTAGGGTATTGATGAAGAAAGGCCTGTGCCCTTTAATTGCACGACTTCTGGCAAATGTATATACAAATCAGATCATGCAAGTACAGTGGGTTGAGGTTTTATCGATGGAATTCTCAGTTAGGAATGGTGTGAAACAAGGGGGTGTATTATCACCAGTATTGTTCGGTATATATCTTGACGAACTTTTAGATAAATTGGGTAAATCTGGGGTTGGCTGCCACATGGCAGCATGTTCTTTGGCGCCTTAGCCTATGCAGATGATGCAATTATTTTAGCGCCGTCATTAATCTGACTTAGGGAAATGTTGAAGGTTGCAAGTGAGTTCTCGCTTGAGTATATAATTTCTTTCAACGCGTTAAAAAGCAAATTTCTTTTATTTGGGTGTAATGATCCTCCACCCACGGTGGTTTTTCAAGGTAATGCAATCAGAGTATCCCAAGAGGAAATTCATTTAGGGGTACTTCTGGGTAATGACGTACGACGTCGGCGGATACAACTGTGATCTTTATAAACGCACGAACATTTTAATGTCTCAGTTTAGATTTGCCAACTACAGCACAATATATAGACTATTCAAAACCTTCTGTATGTCCCTATAGGTATACCAACTATTAGACATGTCAAAACTGTATATGGAAGACCTCTAAATCGCATGACGTAAATGCATCAGACAGGTATTGTGTCTCTCTTACCGTACACATAATGAGCTATTAACAGATATCATTCAAGATTGCTGTATTCAAAAACAATTGGAAAAGAGAATGATGAAATTCGTAAGTGGCTTGTTTGTTGGAAAAAACAAGTACACTCGGAAATGTATTTGGGAGTGAAGCCCCCGAGACGCCAACTTAAACGCCTATCCCATTGTTCTAGCTCTTGATCACCATGGGGAACAATGGGACAGGCGTTCGCGTTGGCGTTTCGGGGGATTTGCGAAAATCACAAATGTTGGCTTACTTAAAGCTTATTACCCCTTCCAGCTGCTGACTACTCTCTCTCTCTCTCTTTATTTCAGTTCCACCCCTCACACCAACAGTCACACATCCATCGCAGGTCAATGTGGGAGACACTGCAAACCTCACCTGCAATGCAGAAAATTTCCACGTGACGAAACCAGTCACTTATAGGTGGACTAAGAATGGCGAAACTCTATTACCAGGGACCTTTGCTAATGGTGCTCATCTTATTTAACCCGTCACGCTGGGGCATGCTGGAAAATATGTATGTGTCGCAGAAAATGAAGCTGGATCTAAGTCAAGCGCTGAACATGAGTTTGTTGTAATTAGTAAGTATTGTTTGTTGTTTATGTTTGGTGCGTTTTCGGTAAACTTAGCGCTACATCCAGCTGATTTCAATCGGTTGCTCATGCCACTTCACATTACTTCCCCTAGCAAGACGAATTAACGGCCCGATGAACAGTTTGTATAGACGCCAGAATTGGCACAACTATCTCATAACTTAGGTTGCAACCGTTGCTTCATTTAAGGTCCACCCTCTACCCCCAGCAAACTCAAAGTAGTGAACACAACTGCCGTAGCAGTAACTATCGAGTGGATCTCAGAATTCGATGGTGGATCGAAGCAGAGGTTTTACGTCCAATACAAGCAGTATGCCGACAACTGGGATGTTGCCGCAGAGGTTCCTCAAGGAGGAATAACTGATCCAGGTCTCAAGAAAGCCGTGTATCATAGGATTATGGGTCTTAAGTCGAATGTTGGGTATATATTTAGGGTGCGCGGCAAGAATTCTATCCCAGGAACTCACACGAGTAACTTCAGCAACATAACATCTGAGAAAACACCAGGTTTGTTTTTTTTTCTAACAGACACACCCATTCGGAATACAGTTCATCACTGAGCTCCAGTTAATCACCTCTTGCGAAAACCATTAAATGCATATCATCGGTTTCTATGAATTTGGACCGGTATTACAATTTTGTGCGTTTCTGCGAAGGCACAGAAGGCTCATTCCAAATGCGAAATTCCAAATTCCAAATTCGAAATCTGATCTGACCAATCCGATGAGGTTTTGCTTTCGACTAATACGCTAACTGATTGGTCAAAATCAAAACCTCATCCGATTGGTCAGATCAGTTTTCGAATTTGGAATTTCGCATTTTGCATTTCGAATTCCGCATTTGGAATTTGGAATTTCAAATTTGCATATTGGCTATTTGTTTGGTAAGACCTGAATTAGGAATTTGGAATTTGGAATTCCGCATTTCGGATTTGGAATGAGCCTTCTGGGCTTTCGTGCGTTTCCGTGTTGCCCAATATTGTTTGTTTTCTGTTTTTCCTTTTTGGCAAGTCTTGGTTTCTCTATCTGTTTAGAGAATTCGAAGTTACAATGGACTGTGGAGAACAACCGCATACAGGTGTTACACCGGCTTCTGAAAAGAATAAGCAACTGCACAGGTGCCTCCCCCGCCTGGGCGTCGAAAATGTATAAATACAGTGGTTTCTATCCCGGTACTGCGCAACTGACTAGACGTCAACAACGGCTAGCGCACATAACTCCTCAATATCATTTCTCCATATAACAAGTATGTCCTATAAATAAACATTTTCTTCAACTCTTATCATCGCATGATCATTGTTTAAACCGTTTTTCTTCAAAGTTGTCCTTTATCCATTTTGTAGAGAAACCCCAAACGACCCTCATAGGTGTAAACCGGATAGACAACATAGTTACGGTGCGCTGGAAACAAGTGACTGGAAAATATACAGCAATTAAGATCGTGTACTGCCAGGAAGGTACTGAAGACTGCAGGAATTCCACCGTGCCTAACCCAGATGATAACATTGCAGCCTTTCTCGTTGATGCCGACAGGACATATTATTATTTTGTGGTGGTTGAAGATGGTGGGGACGTTGTATACAGGAGCACGGTTTTTGTTGATTTTCACACAAACACGTCAGGTGAGTCGGGTTTGGCTTAAGTTGTGGATACTTGTATCGACATTCTTCGAAAAACTCGTTGAGACCCAGTGTCATGTATCAAATCCCTCTTATATAGCTACATACTTTTATTTGTATGTACTATTATATTACCAGATGGAATTTCGACAGAATATAGAACCGTCGGATTAAATTGACAGTTTGGCCCCGTCAGTTTGATAATTTTGAAAGCATGACAGCGTTGAGCGAAAACTCGTCTTGTTCGGCCATTCGCTCACAGTTGATCATGCATTCGGCACTAAACTTGATGCAGCTGCTGGTTGCGAAAGCACACCAAACAGACCACTTGGATTCGCAGTGACTGAGACAGTGATCGATGTAGTTTTTCACCAACCAGACAGTTGACCCCAATTGGTCTGTGTTCAGAAGCTGGTCATCTATATTTTTTATCACTAGCATATTACATGCAATTGTTTGTCTTCGTCACATTCCTGGCTATGGTGTTGCATAGCAAAGCTTTCCGAGATCATAACTAAGAAAACATGTATAAAGTGTAACAGATCAGGTATCAGTCTGACCTCAATAGCTCATAAGATTAGCAAGGCAACTGGGAAACCAATTTGTCTACAAATGTATTCATTTTACTTTATAAGCTCTCCTAACTAGTCAGATGAAGATTTAATTAATCAAAATGCTGTTATTGTTTTTTAACAGTTTTTCCTCTTGTTGGTGGTTTGGTAGGAGAAGCAGTCATTGTAGCTATCGCAGGCGTCATTTTGGCAGTTGTTCTGTGGTAAGATATTAAATACAGTCTGATACATAGTTACCAATATTTACATCTACAGGTTTCTTGACGCTCGCATACCTTACGATATCTAATTAAAAACACCAGAAAATATCAACACATGAAGCTAGCCCATGAAATATTAGACAACTTATATTTACGGTCAACTTGGGTGTGAGATATGTTGTTTTTTCCCTACAAAATTGCTTCCAGCAGGACCGTGACTTCTCCAAAGATGGTAATCGAAAATAATAAAATCGCTATCAACAGTACACTAGAATGTTATCTAACCATAGGCCGACCAGAAATTTAAAAAGCATGTCCAAAACCGCATTGCACCACTAGCAAATTCTTATTTCATGCAGTCTACCAATAAACTAGAGTAACTGCGAAATATATACTCACATTTATATTGAATGAACCTGTAACGCATAATGCCGCGCCCCCAAATTGCTCCAGCCACGGCACCATAAAACGCATCACCATGGTAAATCATGTGCCGATTTAAATGTTCGAATTGGGTTACGTCATAAGGACGGGATGTTAATTCCATTCCAAATGCTTAACAGAGCTAAATCACGTCATGTAGTCCAGATGTATCAGGTTACTCGAACTTCCACGTACATTGATTGTGTTAAGCATATTCGCCAGGTCTCATTAAGCTTTTTTACTTCCGTAGGAAACGTTCACTGGCGCGATGGGGGAGAAAGCAGAGTCATCGACCTGCAAATGGCATCGCAGATAAAGATGATACTGGAATCAGGGAGAACCAGCTATCTACAAATGACACCGCAGATTACGATGATACAAGGATTGTATTTAGAACAGACGGAAATAGCTCTGTACTTTTGTGGTATGTATTCATAGCAAAGATACATCATATATCAGGTAGGTTTTCAATTTGAACTATGGCACGTTTCTTAACCGCCAAAGCTATGAACTTGAAACTTGGTACATATAACCACCTATATCAGATAACCTCTGGTGCTGAATTTCGGTCCGACCTGATTCTCAACTTGGCCACCAGGGGGCCGAATGTGGATGTCTTAAAAGTGTGATATCTTGCTTATGACTTGTTTTCGATAAAACTTTTGTCGTAGGTACTCATAGCAAGGATACATCATGTATCGTACTGGTTTTTAATTTGACCTACTTTTCAAGGTCACAGAGGTCAAACGGCAAAAATTGGCTGTTAGAGTGTAACTTTGGCACGTTTCTTTTAAAACGACTGAAGCTATGAACCTGAAACTGGGTATACATGGCCGTATAGGTCAGATAACCTCAGATAACACATTGCAGTCCAATCTGATTCTCAACTTGGCCACCTTGGGCCCAAATCTGAAAACTTTCAGAATTGTGATTATAGCACCAGTCTGATGAACATGGGACCAGCTAACCCACCATACAGTATTACATGTACTTGCACATGGTTTTTGATTTTACCTCATAAAACTTTTTTATTTGGCTACATACTGTAACACTTTCTGTAACTGGCATGAATTAATTGTCTACTAAATATACTTACGGTGAGCACAATGGCCTCTGGCCGTTTCATATTAATACCGCTTTACCGCACAGACTTACTAGCTCTCGGTTACACAAATTTTAAGATTGAAATTAATTGAGTTTAAGATGTTTAAGGAATTGAAGGATACATGAAGTTTGCTTATTATGCACAGTCTATTGTTTGCACAGTTGGCTTGCTGGTTGTCAATTGGATTTGACCGACTCCAAGGCTGTCTCTTCAGTTGACCGGATGGTTGTGAATCTCTCTGATGGGTTGGCCGGCTGTAATATTGTATATTCAGTTGACTAGATGGTTGTGAATCTCTCTGATGGGTTGGTCGGCTATAAGGCTGTCTCTTGAATGGATGGTAGTGAAACTGTTAGATGAGTTGACCGGCTGAAAAGCCGTCTCTTGATGAGTTGACTGGCTGGGTGTGAATCTAACTGATGAGTAGACTGGCTGTAAGGCTGTCTCTTGAGCTGATTGGATGGTAGTGACTATATCAGATGAGTCGGCTGGTAAGGCCAATCTCTTAAGTTGACTGGCTGGTTGTGAATCAGTCTGATGAATTGACAGCCTGTAAGGCTGTCTCTTAAGTCAACTGGCTGTTTGTAATTCTGTCCAATGAGTTGTAAGGCTTTAAGGCTGTCTAATGAGCTGACTTGCTGGCTGTGAATCTGTCTAATGAGTTGACAGGCTGTTAAGCTGCCCCTTGAGGTGACTGGCTGGCAGTGAATCTGTCTGATGACTTGACCAGGAATAATGTCGTCTCTTGAGTTGACTGGCTGGTTGTGAAGCCCTTTGATGGGTTGACAGCTGTAAAGCTGTCTCTTGAGTTAACTGGCTGGTTGTATATACATGTATGTCTGATGAGTTTTAAGCCGATTTAGAACTGTTCAAGGGCCAAAACTAATCTTGCTTCAAATCATCGTCTTCACGAACAATCCTAATGACACAGCAATTTTCCATACCAAACTAGTGCGCATAAAACCCCTCAAAATCACTTCGTTTCATGAGAATCTTTTCGTCAATAGCTTGAAATGCAATAAGACAGCTTTTTAATATTTGGGATGAAAAAGGCCGGAGAAAAGTCTTGTATCGTGGATGAGGTAATTCACCACATTCTGATTGCAATAGCGGCCATTTCAAGGATGGACGGATCGACGTCGGTATAAGTAGTTTCGGTCATGCGCAAGGAGGTTGCACGCATGGGTCACTTGGCTAAATATGTGTAAAGTATTTATTACACATTTCGATGCTCGACACCCGTGACAGATCTAAGCGCTTTTGGGATATCATATTATTACTCCGGTCTCCACAGAAATCAATCAGGGATTTCAATGAGAAACCAGAAGGCGCTCACTGGAACTCGACAAGTTGGGGAACTAAGCAGTGACTCGGCCGGGAGTCGAACCTCCTCCACTGCGCTACCGCTGCCCCATACCATTCCCAGGGGTCAATGCGCTCCCCATTTCCGGTGGCTCTTATTGACCCCTGTATACATTCATATATGACAGATAAC
Organism: Lineus longissimus; assembly: GCF_910592395.1. Taxonomy (NCBI): domain Eukaryota; kingdom Metazoa; phylum Nemertea; class Pilidiophora; order Heteronemertea; family Lineidae; genus Lineus; species Lineus longissimus. Next base: position 4,076,555 of record NC_088325.1, read on the forward strand.
GTCTCCCCCAAAATCCAGAGGTGACGTAGCAAAATGACCTATTACCCGTCTACTTTGCCGTGACGTGTCACTACGGTTTCTACAAGACAAACATATTTCTGTGGCAAACCAAATAAGCTTTCAATTGAGAACTGGTCTTATGGTAGACATAAATACAGATATCTGATACAAACATACAAAATTAAATTCTTTGTCGCTAATTTCCATATTACATGTGCCACCTGCAGCAAATAAGGTACCATTTAAAAAAACCAAGTGGCTGTCATTTAATCCTGATGACAAGCAGGCATTTCACAATAATCATACAGCACATGGTTAGTATTTGTCTGTGGTATGGTAGTTAGTGTCGTATTTTAATGCAGGTTTATTTGACGCATTGAGGAAATTAATCATAGTAATATATATGACCAAAATCAAAAGAGATTTCAACCCTATTCTCGGAGGCTTTAATTGGTGTTCACATGATAACCAGAAGCACAATTTTCACATTAATAATCTGATGCTAATACGAGTAATTAAATGACATGTGATATCGAGTGACGCCATCGATATTAATGTAAATTGTCATTAACTTATCACAAAGTTTATTTAGATATTTCCAAGGAATATTGAGCGCCCGGAAATTGAGCTCATTGACCCCTGGGAATAGAGGTTGCACGCTGCCAACCAGTAAACTTACATTCTGCATATTTCACTTGGGTGCAACGAGACTCAGGAACGCAATACAAGTCATAGTATTAAGGGCAGTCATGAATAATTATAGGATAATAACTATACAATTAACAAACACGAGTTCAGAGTACATATTTGTTAGTATACAATAACTTCTTAGTCAGTTATATTCGTCTGTCCCGTAGTATCATATCACATCATATTATAGTCATATGGCATTCCTGCCGCGGAAAATGCTTTGTTTAAAAGTCTATATACATGTAATATGATAATTTGCCACAATAGCGATGTCAGGGAATTCAAAACAGTAGGTCTGACTAGGAAAAGGCCAACCTGGTTTCATCAAGTGACAAAACTTTATTTCATACCGCCAAGAGTCATTGTGTTCAAGGAGACAATATTCAATACCATCAAGAGTCATCGCCTTGATCAGGTGGAGTTACCTGGCAGATGTTAGTTAAGATACAAGTGTAAAATCGTTACACTTTTCTCGGAGTTCGTCATCTTATACTAAAAGAGCTTTGACCGCTCCCACGATGAAACTTCTACCATCTTTGGCATTTATGCTTCTCCAGTTTCAAAGTAAGTAATTTTTGCGAACGTCGATTGTTTTTCTTTTGTGTCAGTTTTGATTTATTTTGCTGGTGTCTTACAAGCATAATCTGTATTTTAAATGATTTTATATGCCATCGACTCATTTTTCCAAGGATCAACTCGATATGTGACACTCAGCGCTCAGACGTAATGATGACGTCACATCAGTAGCAGCGAATTGCCATACAAATCATACCATACAAAGAGGATTTGAACTTTGAAATCGGGCAAACCACCCCAGGAATTGCAGGGAAAGAGGCCCAATTACCAACTGTCCAACTTACAATGTAGCTGATTGACATAGAATACCCAAGTGACCACTGGATGCAAGCAATACCCCAATGGTTTAGCTGTCAATGCCATTCGAGACGGGGAAAGTGGAGTATACATCAAATTTCCAGATGCAACATCCACATCCATTTCAACACCAAATGACAAGCTCTGCACCAACTTCAGGGCAGGGTGTCTGCTATCCCTACAGCAGCCCAACACCTGTCCGAGTCCAAAGCTAAGTGTGACAATGTTATCACTCTAACAGTTTCCATGTCCACTGCACAAGCCCTAGTATATTAGAACTCGGACAAAATCATCGACACGCTCAAGTTCAGCCTATCAAACCTCTAAAAGAATAGCAGAGTTGTGATACAATGGATCCCTGCACACTGTGGCATCCCAGGAAATGACAGCGCTGATCTACTTGCCAAAGATGGAAGCCAACAGCATCAGGAAGAATTCTGCACCATCTACATGGAGGCAAGACACTTCTGAAACAGGCCCGCAAAAACACCTGGCAAGAGAGAAGAGGGGACCTCAGATGCAACACTCTCCTTGACATGGACAGAAAAGCTGCGACCGGGCTTGCTCAAAAAGTCATAACACCACAAAAAATAATTCACATTGAAGGGTCGTTTGATGAGTAATGTCTTGAGTCATAAGGTTGCAACTGACTTTCTTTTTAACGCGTTATTTAACTACTTTCAGATATTCTCGGTATGACGATAACTAATGCCCTCAGTAATTTACGTCCGCGACTCGGCCAAACGATAACGCTAAATTGTAACATTGCGGGAGAACCCGCAAAAAGTGTAATGTGGTGGAAAGACAAGAACCGCAGCCCAGGAGCATTACTTCTGTCGTACAATTGTTCAGTTGTTCGAAAGGAGTACAAATCAAGATTAAGAACGACTCGATGTGATATGAATAACTTTGATTTTCAATTAAGTAATGTTCGAACGTCGGACCGCGGGGAATGGGTGTGCGAGGCTGATGGACAAGAGGCCACAACTAAACTGAGATTGGATGTCTTAGGTAAGTCTTAAAAAACACATACACCTATGCAGAACATACGTTCTCCATTAAAAGGGTGGACTGTGTCAAGGTCTGGGATTTCGGATTGTTTTCCCTCTCGTTTGTAACGACAAATTAGGTAGACCATTTGAATGCTGTTTGTGCATGTCTTCTCCTGTTGTTCTCCCCAACTCAGGCATGGGAGGGACTATCACTCTATACAGTAAATCTTGCATGTACTGTAGAACCAAAAAAAAACACGTGCAGGATATTTGTGCCAGTAGGTCATACCCCTAGAAAATATTCCGCCGCGAAAATCGCTTGCTTTTCAGCAAGAAGTCAATCTCACTGTTGCCATGTTCCCAGTGGAAATGTAACGAGCAATTAATGGTAGCGCCTATGCCGATCGCAGCTTACTGGGCCATACAAAGAGGTGATTAATCAGAGACTGTGTGTACCCTGTGCAATTGGCAAATATCATGTTTACACCTAACAAACACATATTCCACCTCGATCTTCCTCAACATTAAATTTTGCCTCATTATGCTCATCTGTGTGTGTGCTCTAGGCTTAATTACTCCCTACATTAAAACCTGTTGACAGTGGGTCTGCGTATGATAGGGAGTTTCGCGATTCTCCCTCATTGTTCGACATCGAGATCGGGAGGTCGAAAAATGCGTTTTGGGGGATTTGCTCCCTGATATTAGGGAGTTTTCGCAAATCTCCCGAAACGTCAACGCGAACGCCTATCCCATTGTTCGACATAGTTTTCGGGAGGTGGAACAATTGTATAGGCGTTCGTTCATGCTGGCGTTTCGGGGGATTTGTGAAAACTCCCTATAGACAAGTACACATCAACACCTTCTAGTGAATAGGAGCTCTTTGGGCAAAATATACTCTTTTTATTTTTTGAGAAAAAAATTCTTGACTCGCGAAAATATACTGCCGCGAATACGTCCATCGCCTGCGTACATTTTCTCTTCAACAGTATGGAACTTGCATAAAATGGGCCATTGCATACACGAACAGGTCTTCCAAGTCTATGGCAAGCCAAAGCGGAATTTATTCAAGACTTTAGAATAACCATTCAAGAAGTTAAATATAAGTTCAAGAAGGAAATATATGTTCAAGACTAAAATATGTTCAACCTTGAATCAAATGTTTTCAACCTTAAATAAAATATGTTCAACCTTGAATAAAATATGTTCAACCTTGAATAAAATATGTCCAACCTTGAACAAAATATATTCAACCTTGAACAAAATATATTCAAGACTCACGTGACCATATTCAAGACTCACGTGACCATATTCAAGACGCACGTGACCACAAAATTGATGACGTAGAGCGTAGAATCTGTGGTACTTCTGATGCGTTCTGTTTCACGACGTGATTGATTGCCTGTATAGCCTAAACACTCAAACATGTCAAAAGACAACGAGAATCCGATACAGTGGTATGAAAGGTGAGAGGCATTGCGCATTTTGAACCTATAATTTGCCTGATATGTCTGTGAAACATGTATCGACTCTGACATTCACTCGGCATCCATGTCGTGATGTGTAGGATTACAGTACATGTCAGGTGTAGGCGGCTAGGTACGTGTACAACCATGTGTCAAAACCTTCGTGCGAACAATTCGAGCTCCGAAACGCAACACAAGTACCATGGGTTCGGGAAAGTCTGGACGCGGGTTCGGGAAAGTCCGTAAAGCATCAAAACATGAGCAACAACGTCATCAATTTTGTGGTCACGTGCGTCTTGAATATGGTCACGTGAGTCTTGAATATATTTTGTTCAAGGTTGAATATATTTTGTTCAAGGTTGGACATATTTTGTTCAAGGTTGGACATATTTTATTCAAGGTTGAACATATTTTATTCAAGGTTGAACATATTTTATTTAAGGTTGAAAACATTTGATTCAAGGTTGAAAACATTTGATTCAAGGTTGAACATATTTTAGTCTTGAACATATATTTCCTTCCTGAACTTATATTTAACTTCTTGAATGGTTATTCTAAAGTCTTGAATAAATTCCGCTTTGGCTTGCCATACAAGTCCCTAGTTTCAAGTTTTACATATTTCGTATTAAACATAGGACATATTGGTCCAGTCGAGTCTGATCCCTTTTATGCCAGGTTAATTTCAATGATGATAGTCAATGTAAGTCATTTTCGATATCGAACTATTCAGGAGAAAATTAAGCCCAGGCCTATATTTTCATGACTACAGTATTGTATGATCATTGGCTTGCTGAACTTTACGTCGTACAATAGCAATGGACCCGGATCAGGGCGAGTTGAACACATGTGTGAACTGAACGCATGCAATGACTTTTTATTACTGCAAGAACATTGGCAGTTTGAAGAACAATTACAAAACTTAGAGGTGAATTGGGTGTAAATATGAACATTCATGGGGTTACTGGTATAAACGTTGAGCAACTGCTGGTTGGCCGGCCGCACGGAGGCGTGGCGATTGCCTGGGACCAAAGAATGGACGCGGTTGTTACACCTGTACAATGGGTTTCGAAACGTGCATGTGCTATTGAGGTTAAAGTTTAAAATTAGAAAGCGGTAGTATGTAAACACTGAAACGTTTCAAAAGAAACAGGTCAAACGAAACGAGTCAAAAATAAGATATGGCATAAAAATGAATATTACTGAATAATTATACTCATGATCTGTTATAATGATTACAATAATTATGTTTGCGTAGTTTGATAGTCTGGATCGATTTTTAAGGGAAATTGAATTTGGTAAATTGTTTGCAACACGGCGACCCACCTTGGCATTCCACATTTTCAGCGCAATAAGTAAATTGGCCTCGTCCCCGTGCCAATCTCCAAAAGAAGAGTTAATATTCAAAATAATATTATCAGTGCAGTGCCCTAGTAAGCGCGCAGCGCCTTTAGGTTTGGGGGAAACCCCCCAAACGCCCTGGTTGGGAACCTGCTATAGTTTCTTCCGCCAATTTTTTTGTTTTGATAGACAGTTTTCTCCGTGTATCTCTTTAGCAGTAACTCAACTCCATCATCATCAATAGCCGGCAAAGAAATGGAAAATGTCCCCCCCCCCGAAAGGTGTCCGGACTAGATAGTCTGGCACTCTGGCAGATTCTAATGTAAAGTGCAAGCTCTATTGAACTCACGCAACTGTCGACATGGAGAGCCCCCCCCCCAACCCCCGTCCCTCTGACATGTTTTAGCTAGTGCATTGGGGGAAAGGCCCCTCAACCCCCTATTGGCCTCTCAATAAGTCCTTCTGAGCTGTTTACCCCGGGGCGCTTTGATGGAACCTCCAAACCTTCATGATGGTGCAGTCATTTGACACGCTTAACCCAGAGCGAGGAAGAGGTACTCCTTTGATGGTACCCTTACTGCAACCCTCAACCATCATTACCCTTCCTTTTCACTGGCATGATATTGGCAAGACTACCAATTTTCAACCATCAACGGTCCCGACTCAACTTACCTAACTGCAATCTTCCCAATGACTTAAAATTCATAAAAACAATGTCATCTACAGATTTGCATGTCGTGTCATCATTGGGACATTTTATAACCAAAGCTTTCAAAATTAGGAACGTAAATGTTGAATACGTTCCTAAATATTTCTTGTCCTGTAAATAATCATAGCACTTACTACAATTTTTTGGTCTGTTTGAAATTACATGTACATGCAGTTGCCGCATTATTTGTGTGTTTACTGTCACTGTGTCTTCATAATGCATATGTCTCTGTTTTCTTCAGAAAACTGGAGCGCCTTTAGACCTCTGATTAGCTGTGCTGTAACGATAGCAACGTGGGATTGTGGTTATATTGTAAATTTATTGTTTTGATATTCTGATAGTAATGTACATTTGTATTTGTGTTTCGTGCCTTATATGCAAAGATTGTGTTTTGGCCAATAAATTTCATTTCATTTCATTTCATTGACTGGTGGCTTCCTTGAGACAATTGCTTGTGATCGTACCTGGGCAACCAATTCAAGGGGTCAGGGATCAGATTTTTCCCCCACCAACGTGTTGCCGAATGGTTAATCCATAAAAAATTGGTTGGAAAGGGTTTTTGCAGGCCAAGAGACTTGAAGACACTTGACTCTTGAGGAACACCAGACTGATGAACAAAGAACCTGAGGAACATAGAACCCTCTTCATACCTGGGAGCATAAAAAGCCTGTTAGCGAATATTGATTATTCCTTAGAAAAAACCAGAAGATCTGCAAAACCAATGGTACCCCATAAAAACATACATTCCTCACGTGTCTTCGGATCCTACCACGGCCCATGTGGAATTCGTTCAAAAGGTTTATTGAAATCTCAAAATAATTTTTTTTTCTCGAACGCCTGCCCGTCTTTTGCTTCATTATTTCGGGATCATATCCATTTTAAGCATCTTTTGGATATTATCACTAAAGTATCAAAAATCAAAACACATATGTCGGGGGGCGAACCCCCAGAAATTGAAGTTTGATTAAAAAACAGTGAGAATAATCGTGTGGTTCTCTCTCGGAGCTCAGAATAGTCGAGTTGCTTCATTCGCGCGTTTATCTCTTCTGGCGGCCATTTTAAGTCAAATTTAAGCCATTTGAAAAGAATCCATGGACTTGAGAAACATTGTTTACATTGGATACGTCGTATGCACGTTAACCATAGTAGCGCTTCGCGCTTATTATCTCTGCCCGAATTGGCTTCCATGTTGGCGAATCACTGTACATTATGCATTGCGATCGTGCAGTGTAATTGAACTGACAATGGCCGCGGCCACAGATTCGTACTCACTTTGGGGACGAAATAACAAAAGGTTATGGCGTTTAAGATTAAACAATTACAACTGAAATGTTTGAATGAACCACCGTTGTCATGTCTTAAAGTTTCGCATCAATATATGCCTTGAACATCTTGTAATAATGAAATGAGTGGATCCAGCACATTCGGCAATAATGGCGGCCAATTAGGTCAGGGAAATGCCAGATGAAATGCGGAATAACATGATTAATGCTATGACCTCTGATCTGCTGATGCTGCGTGTCTGAGTGCTACATTCGAAAGAGTTCAAGGCAAAATTGGACATGTTCAATTCAACGTGTTCCAATAAATCGTCGTTATTGTCGTTAAAGTATACGATAGCGCTTAATATTGGGGCAGGGTACGAGGTTACGTGGGGAAATACCGGTTTATCTAAATTGTGAAAGAGCTGAACGGACTGTGGTGAATCTATTTATAATTAATCGCTTTCTGTTTGAATTTCTGTGGCTTTTATGCGGAAAAAATACAAAACAGAGCCTTGAAAAACGACACATCCAAATAGTGCATTTTCAATTTCACGTTTTGACCATTTATTTGACTCGTTTCGTTTGACCTGTTTCTTTTGAAACGTTTCAGTGTTTACATACTACCTTAGAAAACAAAGTTATATTGTTAAATGTGTACATGCCGACCGATTCGGGAGGCCACCAGAACCTTATAGAATTTAACGGCGTTCTGCAAGAAATCTCTGCGATACTTGCAGCTGCAAATACCCCGGATATCATAATTGGTGGTGACTGGAACACATATTTTAGTATAGCTGATTCAGCACTTACCCGAGCTCTCTTAAAATTTATGGAAGAGGAGAGTTTACTTTGTGGAAAGACACATATTGCTTGTGACGTAGATTACACATATGAGAGCAAAATAACAGGTGACCGATCACGTATCGATCATTTTTTGGTATCGGAGAGTGTTTTTAATAGAATCAAAAAATATAAATAGTGCCCTGCACAAAGCAGACAACCTCTCGATCTGACCACTCCAGTTTACAACAGGTTGTTGAAGTAAATAATCAAACTGATAAAAAGTCCGATATCAATGATAGAAAGGCGGTTAAAACCCAGTTATGGGACAGGAAGTATTAACAGCCAAATTAGGCGAAATAAATGGTCTCTTTCATGCACTTAGGTGTAATAATTACTCGTGTACGAACTACACTGGGATATAGAAAAAGTCCACGATGATATAGTTGGGCCTGAATGTCCTCACGCTCCCAAATGGTTAGAATCGCGAGGGTTTCCACCTCTGTCCATGAACAGCGAGCCATAGTTATGAAAAAGCACTAGAATTTACTTAAATTAAGAATTGAATAATGAAATGAGAAATGAGAACGAATCAGAGTTGACCTGTTGACAGAAATACCGCGTGTTGTTTTGACAGAACCAACACTTCCGCTCATGCGCAATACGTTCACATTGACATGCCACCTGTAGCCGTACTTAGTAACTTGATCTTAATCCGGACTAATGCGGTTCCATTACAGGTAATTTCTGCTTTAGATCCGGGTCTATTCTAAGTTCGGCTTAAATCCGCTTGTCCTATCCGCACTTAATAAGACCGCTCTTAGTGAGAGCCGGACTTGTTTAGTCCGGACTAGCTGTAATGGAATCACAACTAATTCGGATGTAGTCCGCACTTTCCTGTAGTGGAACCGCAACTATAGTATCGGCATGCGTTAGGGCAGGTGATGAAACCATACCTTTTAGTAATAAGAGTACCTTTCGCGGTAAAGCAGGTTGGGACGAAGAAATCAGTGAGCAAAAGAGACGGGCTCGGCATGAGTTATGGAAGGAAAATGGGAGACCAAGAAATGGTTACGTCGCAGGCATACGTCGCCACACTAGGGCACAATATCATTTAGCGGTAAAACGGGTGAAAACGAATCAAGATAAGGTAGCTGCAGAAAAATTGGCAAACTCAACTAGGGATAAGAGTAGTAAGGAATTCTGGACAGATGTAAAGAAAATAAAAGGTACATGTCGTGTGACACCTAATACTATGGACGGTGTTGAGGGGAGTGAGGCGATATGTCAAGTTTTTGCAAATAAATTCAGTAGGTTATACCACTCAGTTCCGTATGAAGTTGATGAAATGCATGAGTATTTTACAAAATTGCTGTGTTGGTCAATGCCAAAATGATCATCGAGTTAATGTGCAGGAAGTTATTCAGGTGGTGAAACAGCTTAAAGCGGGAGAAAAAGACAGTATTTCAGACATTAGATCTGATCATTTTATAAATGGTGGTCCTAAACTTTATACGTATATATCGTTTCTGCTTAGTTCGATGATTGTCGGTAATTTCAAGCCTCAGCAACACATCTGTTTCCAATCTCTAGGCTTTTGCTTAGGCAGTTTTACGATGGTCATCCATCACCTCAAGTTGAGTTTGTCACAAAATACCTTCACTTCTCCCGGACATGAAAGTTCATGAACCATATAACATGTTGCTTTGTGAGGAATAAAGTTAGAAGTTATGAGAAAGTATTCAACGTGTACAGTTCAGTTTATGCACGATTCTTTAGCCCATCATCACTAAGCCTTATAACTCCCTGGTCGGAATCTGGGATCAACGAGAGGGACCGCAATACACCACATGGTGCCGTGACCAGGATAACACAACGCAAGCATACATGAGCCGCCAAAAAATGGACAAAGTAGATACATTGAAGGCCAAACGGGCCGTTTTAGTCGACAGTGTCAAGAAGGACTATGACAAAGCAATGGTGAAGACGACAGCCCTGTCCGAGGACGAAATCACCGAAATGGAAGCCACATTAGAAGGACTACATGAAGCATACGAAACATCCTTGAAACAAAGTGAAGAGATAGACGGACGTTTATCTAGCATGAAGGATAACAAAGACGCACTCACGGAGGAAATAGCCGAAGCAAGAACAATCCGCAGTGACCAACGGGTCAAATTACTTAAGATGAAAAAGTTACTTGAAAAACTGAACGCCAGTACCAAACAGACACCACCGGTAGCCGTTACGAAAATGCTAAAGACCGCTCAACTACCAAAGTTGAAACTTCCAACGTTTGACGGGTCTTACACGAAATGGTCCAGTTGATAATGATAAGTTGGTTATATAATATCAGTATAAGATTTGAGGTTGAGGTCAGCAGTCGAGTTCAGCACCTTTATTTATAAGGTCATTACGTCAGAAGAGTCAAGTAACCGCAGTTTAGAATTTGAGATGATTAAGTGCATGTTTTCATTTTGACACAGATTTAGACATGAACTTTCTGGGGTTGGCTGCCACATGGCAGCATGTTCTTTGGCGCCTTTGCCTATGCAATTATTTTAGCGCCGTCATTAATCGGGCTTAGGAAAATGTTGAAGGTTGCAAGTGAGTTCTCGCTTGAGTATATGATTTCTTTCAACGCGTTAAAAAATAAATTTCTTGTATTTGGTTGTAATGATCCTCCACCCGAGGTGGTTTTTCAAGGTATTGCAATCAGAGTATCCAAAGAGTAAATTCATTTAGGGGTACTTCTGGGTCATGACGTACGACGTAGGCGGATACAACTATGTATAAATGATCTTTATAAACGCACGAACATTTTAATGTCTCAGTTTAGATTTGCCAACTGCAGCACAAGATATAGACTATTTAAAATCTACTGTATGTCCCTATATGGATACCAACTATTACACATGTCAAAATCGTATATGGAAGACCTCTACATCGCATGGCGTAAATGCATCAGACATGTATTGTGTCTCTCTTACCGTACACATAATGAGCTATTAACAGATATCATTCAAAATTGCTGTATTCAAAAACAATTGGAAAAGAGAATGGTGAAATTCTTAAGTGGCTTGTTTGTTGTAAAAAACATGTACACTCGGAAATGTATCCAGTTGATAGTTGCAGGCAGCAGTTCACCATTAAGGAAAACTTTTACCTACATTACTCATAGATATAAATGGAATAGGTACAAGTTGCCACTTTTAGGATATATGTATGTTAGATTAGGTTTATAAATTGCCAGGTCAAACGAGGGTGGGATTTCAAAGTAGGGAACATTTAGAAATAAGTGATCAGGGGAGCAACTTTTTGTCGTCTACTGAAATATAAATACTTCTAGATTTGTTTGTGTACAATGTAAGTGTGAATACTTTGATTGATTTTTCTATAAGGCTTGTATTACCAGGAGAGGATGTCATTGTGTAGAAAGTTATGACGAGAAATTGGTTGTTCTTTTGTTGGCACCCGCACAAAATGTTCATGCACGTTCACCATCTTTCTGTACTTATAGTAAGAATAAACATATATACATTTAGGGGATTCCCGAAATGACTGTAACTCTGACATTGTTGGCTGTGGTTATTGCTACCGGCCTCTCTCCCGCCATCTATACCCGGTATTAGGGAGTGAAGCCCCCGCGACGCCAACTTAAACGCCTATCCCATTGTTCTAGCTCTTGATCACCATGGGGAACAATGGGACAGGCGTGCGCGTTGGCGTTTCGGGGATTTGCGAAAATCACAAATGTTGGCTTACTTAAAGCTTATTACCCCTTCAAGCTGCTGACTACTCTCTCTCTCTCTCTCTTTATTTCAGTTCCACCCCTCACACCAACAGTCACACATCCATCGCAGGTCAATGTGGGAGACACTGCAAACCTCACCTGCAATGCAGAAAATTTCCACGTGACGAAACCAGTCACTTATACGTGGACTAAGAATGGCGAAACTCTATTACCAGGGACCTTTGCTAATGGTGCTCATCTTATTGAACCCGTCACGCTGGGGCATTCTGGGAAATATGTATGTGTCGCAGAAAATGAAGCTGGATCTAAGTCAAGCGCTGAACATGATTTTGTTGTAATTAGTAAGTATTGTTTGTTGTCTATGTTTATTGCGTTTTCGGTAAACTTGATAATATTGAGACTTTAGCGCTACATCCAGCTGATTTCAATCAGTTGCCCATGCCACTTCACATTACTCCCTCCAGCAAGACGAATTAACGGCCCGATGGACAGTTTGTATAGACGCCAGAATTGGCACAATCATCTCATAACTTAGGTTGCAAGCGTTGCTTTATTTAAGGTCCACCCTCTACCCCCAGCAAACTCAAAGTAGTGAACACAACTGCCATAGCAGTAACTCTCGAGTGGATCTCAGAATTCGATGGTGGATCGAAGCAGAGGTTTTACGTCCAATACAAGCAGTCTGCCGACAACTGGGATGTTGCCGCAGAGGTTCCTCAAGGAGGAATAACTGATCCAGGTCTCAAGAAAGCCGTGTATCATAGGATTGTGGGTCTTGAGTCGAATGTCGGGTATATATTTAGGGTGCGCGGCAAGCATTCTTTCCCAGGAACTCACATGAGTAACTTCAGCAACATAACATCTGGGAAAACACCAGGTTTGTTTTTTTTTCCAATAGACACACCAATTCAGTTCATTACTGAGCTCCAGTTAATCACCTCTTGCGAAAACCATTAAATGCATATCATCGGTTTCTATGAATCATTACTCTTAGCAGCGCATCACTAGGCTTGAACCGGTATTACAATTTTGTGCGTTTCTGCGAAGGCACAGAAGGCTCATTCAAAATGCGAAATTCCAAATTCCAAATTCGAAATCTGATCTGACCAATTCGATGAGGTTTTGCTTTCGGCTAATACGCTATCTGATTGGTCAAAATCAAAACGTCATCCGATTGGTCAGATCAGTTTTCGAATTTGGAATTTCGCATTTTGCATTTCGAATTCCGCATTTGGAATTTGGAATTTCAAATTTGCATCTTGGCTCTTTGTTTGGTAAGACCTGAATTAGGAATTTGGAATTTGGAGTTCCGCATTTCGGATTTGGAATGAGCCTTCTGGGCTTTCGTGCGTTTCCGTGTTGCCCAATATTGTTTGTTTTCTGTCTTTCCTTTTTGGCAAGTCTTGGTTTCTCTGTCTGTTTAGAGAATTCGAAGCTACAATGAAATGTGGAGAACAACCGCATACAGGTGTTACACCGCCCTCTGAAAAGAATGAGAAACTGCACAGGTGCCTCCCCCGCCTGGGCGTCAAAAATGTATAAATACAGTGGTTTCTATCTCGGTACTGCGCAACTGACTAGACGCAAACAACGGCTAGCGCACACAATATCATTTCTCCATATAACAAGTATGTCCTATAAATAAACATTTTCTCCAACTCTTATCATCGCATAATCATTGTTTAAACCATTTTTCTTCAAAGTTGTCCTTTATCTATTTTGTAGAGAAACCCCAAACGACCCTCATAGGTGTGAACCGGATAGACAACATAGTTACGGTGCGCTGGAAACAAGTGACTGGAAAATATACAGCAATTAAGATCGTGTACTGCCAGGAAGGTACTGAAGACTGCAGGAATTCCACCGTGCCTAACACAGATGATAACATTGCAGCCTTTCTCGTTGATGCCGACAAGACATATTATTATTTTGTGGTGGTTGAAGATGGTGGGGACGTTGTATACAGGAGCACGGTTTTTGTTGATTTTCACACAAACACGTCAGGTGAGTCGGGTTTGGCTTAAGTTGTGGGTACTTGTATCGACATTCTTCGAAAAACTGTAAAGCTGAAAATGCGTTAAGAACTAGTGTCATGTATCAAATCCCTCTTATACAGCTACATACTTTTATTTGTATGTACTATTATATTACCAGATGGAATTTCGACAGAATATAGAACCGTCGGATTAAATTGTCATTTGGCCTTGTCTGTTTGATAACAGTTTGGCCCCGTCAGTTTGATAATTTTGGAAGCATGACATCGTTGAGCAAAAACTCGTTTTGTTCGGCCATTCGCTCACAGTTGATCATGCATTCGGCACTAAAATTGATGCAGCTGCTGGTTGCGAAAGCACACCAAACAGACCACTTGGATTCGCAGTGACTGAGACAGTGATCGATGCAGTTTTTCACCAACCAGACAGTTGACCCCAATTGGTCTGTGTTCAGAAGTTGGTCATCTATATTTTTTATCACTAGCATATTACATGTAAATGTTTGTCTTCGTCACATTCCTGGCTATGGTGTTGCATAGCAAAGCTTTCCGAGATCATAAATTAGAAAACATGTATAAAGTGCAACAGATCAGGTATCAGTCTGACCTCAATAGCTCATAAGATGAGCAAGGCAACTGGGAAACCAATTTGTCTACAAATGTATTCATTTTACTTTATAAGCTCTCCTCACTATTCTGATGAAGATTTGATTAATCAAAATGCTGTTATTGTTTTTTAACAGTTTTTCCTCTTGTTGGTGGTTTGGTAGGAGGAGCAGTCGTTGTAGCAATCGCAGGTGTCATTTTGGCAGTTGTTTTGTGGTAAGATACTAAATACAGTCTGATACATAGTTGCCAATATTTTCATCAACAAGTTTCTTGACGCTCGCATACCTTACGATATATATTAAAATCACCAGAAAATATCAACACATGAAGCTGGCCCATGAAATATTAGACAACCTATATTTACGGTCAACTTGGGTGTGAGATATGTTGTTTTTTCCCCTACAAAATTGCTTCCAGCAGGACCGTGACCAAAGATGGTAATCGAAAATAATAAAATCGCTATCAACAGTACACTAGAATGTTATCTAACCATAGGCCGACCAGAAATTTAAAAAGGAAGCATGTCCAAAACCGCATTGCACCACTAGCAAATCCTTATTTCATGCAAGCTACCAATAAACTAGAGTAACTACGAAATGTATACTCACATTTATATTGAATGAACTTGTAACGCATAATGCCGTGCTCCCAAATTGCTCCAGCCACGGCACCATAAACGCATCACCATGGTAAATCATGTGCCGATTTAAATGTTCGAATTGGGTTACGTCATAAGGACGGGATGTTAATTCCATTCCAAATGCTTAACAGAGCTAAATCACTTCATGTTGTCCAGATGTATCAGGTTACTCGAACTTCCACGTACATTGATTGTGTTAAGCATATTCGCCAGGTCTCATTAAGCTTTTTTACTTCCGTAGGAAACGTTCACTTGCGCGATGGGGGAGAAAGCAGAGTCATCGAACTGCAAATGGCATCGCAGATAAAGATGATACTGGAATCAGGGAGAACCAGCTATCTACAAATGACACCGCAGATTACGACGATACAATGATTGTATTTAGAACAGACGGAAATAGCTCTGTACAGACAGACACGAACATTGGGACTGAATACGAAAATCATCCATTTCACCCTAAACGTCCGCCCGACCAGAATGCTGCATTGCCTATGGTTATGGAGCCCGACGACCAAGAAAATGATGTAGACGTCGACGCATATGACTACGTAGATAGTCCTACGGCAAGGCAGCGAAGAGCTTCGGGCGAAAACCCAGCTCCTGAACCTGATGATCATCAAATGGAGTACGCAACCCCGTATGAGCAGTTCGGGCAGGATGTCTCAAGCAAGAACAAAATGGGTCAGGAGAGACAAGAGCCTGAAGACACGGACAGAAACTTATCAATCCCCAAACAAGGACAACCTGGCCAGAGCACAGCCGGAAGCAGATCAAGCCAATCCGATGGGGACAATAAGCGACCTAAAAGTTTCTCGAATGACGATATTGTTCACAGCCAAGAGTCAACATACGCCAATTTAGGTCGAGTAGAGCCTGTTCACCATGGAGAGTATCTGGACCTCAGACATGTCAGACGGTCATGTATGGAATAATAGGGTATCGGCATCTCAATTATAAGCGGCGCTGAATTTTGATAGGGTATGCAGCGAACGGTCACGCACCTTAATAAAAGTTTTGTCGATGTTGTACTTGAAAATACATGATTGTAGTACCTTTGGAAAAACATATTTTCACTATTTTGTATTATTTGGGGAGGAGGGGGGGGGGGGGGCATTCATATCATAAAAACCATATTAGAATTTAAGATGGTCTAATGGGGCCAATATTCGGCGATATTTCCATATCACTACGCCTGCACATAAGTTCCTGTCAGCGGGTTTGAATCTAACATCCAAAAATGAAGTGCAGTGATGAAAATAAATGAAAAAAGCGCCGCCTATGTTCAGATCACCTTAGCCTAAGAAATTGATAACCTTACTGTCGGTACTAATTGTCTCACCATAACCACGAGGGTGAGCTAAATGTTTATCTCCATCCGAGCAGCTCCCCACCAAATTCCAAAAACATCTCAAATGAAATAACCTAATAGTGGTTTATGCTTTTTGATTGCTTCTATATTTGTGACCCGCCATGACGAAAGAAGTCGACCAGCGCCAAGTGCTACCATGCCCCAGTGACATTCAGCGCCACCTATAGCGACGGGCGCAGTTTTGCTGACACCCTATTGAGACCGATCTGAAAACTCTTAAAGGGACCCTTGCATGTATATCGTGGTTTTGTCCATGCTTATGGTTGTTGTAATTAACGACACCGATGAACAGGTAGGAGGCACCCGTGTATAGCATGATGCATTGTATTGTTATTAACGTAATCTACTTTGTAGGAGGCGGGTAGGCATGGTGACAGTCATACGTCACGCCGGTATTTGTAGATACGAGACTTCGTCACGTCCGCAGATTTCCTCTGAACAAATACTGCACATCGCATTGTTGATGTTTTGACTGTTTTGAACGTCTTTACGATGGCAAAAACAAAATCTCTCTACATGCACCATCATTATAGTAGGTTCTAATCATAGCCATTAAACCACCCATTAAACTACCTAAATTTTACAATAATATACTTGTTTTATTTTACTATATCAAATGTAAATAAAATGATTAATTCTAAGCTTTAAAGGTAGCCGAGCCCATGCCTTTGCCGAAATTCGCTAAAATTGTTCAAAATTATGTGAGCCGCATTTTGTGGATTACAATATTTTGTTACTGTTTCAAGTGGAAGCAGTAGATTGGTTTCAGTCTTTACCGCTACACTCCTGCTGGCGCTCCCGTCCCGCTATTTGTATCTCACACGTCTTATCTCATACATCTCCGTTGTAAATTGTAAATGTTTAATATAACACAATATGTATACAGGAGAATCTTGCAGAAAAAGGACGAACGTGGAAAGGGTATTTACCAGGGTAGGCATCCTCATCAAACCTTGCGTGAGGATCGGGTAACAATCTACTGTTGCCGGTGTAAAAGTAAAAAGTGTCCCCCCTGGAAAAAGTGTCCGGCCCTATTGTATTCTGCAATATGGTTCTATAAGGTCTGTCTCATTATAGAACGTTAGGGACAGACGGGAACCTAAGAAGTACCTAATTCAACGTACCATGCTTGTTAACTTTGATGCTATTGGTTACACGAGCATTACCACCAGGGCTGCGCTGCTGTGATGAATACATATGTAAGGTCCTTCTTCTGATTGGTGGTCACCAAAGCACATTAGGAACGCCCACCTATACATACAATAGCTTTTTGACAACGTGCGTTGGTTAACTGTCAATGAAGGGAAATCGATGTTACCGATGTTACCGAATAGGCCTTGTTATAGACAAGCGGTCAATTATTGATAAAAGCCTGGTTGGCTCGTATTAACCAAATTGAGTGTCTTTTTTTATCTAAGTAGTTACTATGCAAAAGAAAGCGGTTCATTGTTGGACTGTGGCTGAGTAACAGTAACAAGTTATGACTATGATAAGGTGGGGATCCTCAGTCTTTGGGATCTCGATTGCCTGTACCGTTCCATCTATCGCCCCAACAGCATCTGGAATAGTATCCCAGTTGCCCCGCAGTTGTTCCCACTCTTCATCGGTCGGCCATGTTATACCGTCTTGAAAATAAGTCCACAAAACATCTGTCATAAAATAAAGTTCCCTGCAAACAGATTGCTTGCTGATATCAAACATTGCACTCATCGCAACAATGTCCGGATATTTCTTGATCCAATAGAAAAAAAGTAGTAAACGGTTCCCAACCGACAGCAAATGATCTCGGTACCGTCCTGGCCTGTTTTCCAGAAGGGGCGTAATGTCCTCTACAAGGTGCTGGAAAGAGGCCACTGTCTCACCTGATAGATACCAAAAGTCCATCTGGTGGTTTCTAATCCTGGTAAAGTCGTCGTTACCACCGTATGGACCATTTGGTTGATTGGTGAGAACTTCATCAAGTCTTGGAGGCAACGGAGGCGGACGCACTTCTAAATTATGAAATGCTGGTGTAAGCAAAACTGGTGGCGGTGGTATGGGCGGCGGAGCAGCAACAAAAACATCCTAATTCTCTCCATGGTGAAAGTAGCGTGAGGCCAAGCGACTGCTGGCCAACACAAACCATGGCAATTAAATGTTATCAATAATCAATTCAATTTCGGACAAAAGAATGATATTTTAGTATTTGTTTTAAATCCTCCATATTGATACGAGTATCAGTAAATAATATATGTTATCAGGCCTTATACCTACTGTTGCAGAGAATTTGCAAATCCACCACATTTATTTGGTATCTGTCAAAAATATATGTTTGGCCCTATGTAGGCCTACTGTTGCAGAGGATTGTATCCCATTTCCCTTTTAGAGTCCTAATCATCATACACTAATTTGTTGTTGTTGAAGCTCTAAATTGGTTACTGGATTAATTAGTGGATTAATTGGATCACTATAAAGTGTGTCACACAACATAAGCAAACTAATTAAGCCTATAAAAGGATTCTCAGACAATAGGAAACTGAAGAAAATGGCTTCGGTGGTAGAAATACTTGTAGGGAGGAGATTTAAAGAGAGCTTCATTGGTCACATGTACCTGGCAGATATGAGTACAGTCACTATACCACAGGTGTGGCTAATGACTACAAACTAATGGATTATCAAAAAATAGGTTGACAAATAGTGCATAATGTTCCATAATTCATAGGTCTGTAGTCAATAGCACCACCTGATGTATAGTGACCGTACTCCCATCTGCCAGCTAAATATTTGCCTCAAACCACCTCTATTCAATACAAATATCCAGAAAGTCCTACTTTCCTTCCAATTCATAAAAAAACAAATATAGCAGTAAAAGTAGGCGAAATGGCTAGTAGGCGAATTGACAAATAGGCGAAATGGCTAGTAGGCGAAATGGGTAATAGGCGAAATGGTTATAGGCGAAATGGTTATAGGCGAAATGGTTATAGGTGAAATGGCTGTAGGCGAAGTGGTTTTAGGCAAAATGATTTTAGGCGAAATGGCTGTAGACGAAATGATTGTAGGCGAAATGGCGATACACCGTCCTCAGTGACCTCCTCGGGGAGGATTGGTTATCTGCAAGGAAAGCGAATTGTTGATGGATATCAGATGTTCGAGTTTTCTCGCGAAAGGTGTCACCTCACTTGTACTTATAATTTATTGCCTTTACCTCGTCTTTTGACTGTACATACCTTCCGTACATCAGGAAAAGGGTAGTGTGCAATGTCGATGCATGTTTTGAGGTGTTGTATGCGAAAACGCACTCCTCTAACTGCTCATCCAATTACAGTCGGTCAGACGTCAACTTAAGCAACATGCCCTCGAGCGTCTGGTTGAACCTTTCTGGAATAGAAAAGTATCGCACATGTAACGTACTACAAACACCATACGATATTTTCACCAAAACTGTGCGGCTGCCCCAGGACATACCACGATGTCTCACCAAGTTACTGAGAGATTCAAAGACTGGATGGCGATAGCCACATGACTCATAGATTGTTCACCTGACCTATACAACATATTTTGGGTCGAAATGGCAAGCTTCCTAGTGTAATCCCTCGTTGATGTCATGCACTTCATTAACTCACCAGTTAAACCGTTGGACTGGGGATGGTAAGCGCTTGTGCGATTGTGTTTGATCCTCAGTATGTTGGTGATCTCTTCCATTACACTGTTATTACATTCTCGGTCTTGGTCTGGGATTAATGTCTTGGGAAATCCAAAACTGAAATTTGAACTAAGACGTTATGAAAAGCATACGGTAATATGCTGGTGGAATATATATGCTGGTTGTAACAGCAACGAAATTTTAGCGCCAGAATCATTAAATTGACTGAATAAGTATAAATTTGGCGATCAAATCAGAAGGTTTGTGCTAGTTTTGTAAAGTAACAAGTCAGAGTACACACATACTTATTCTCCCGTGGTGCTTCATCCATCGGACCTATCAGGTCGATTCAATCTGAAATTGAGATCACTTATGATTATTAGATTATTGTTGTCTACCCGTTAAACCTATTTTTGCGATACCACTGACTGAAAGGCGTAAACGTGTTAACTACATGAAGGTTTACTAATCAGCACTCCAATAATACTTAACATTTGCCAGCCTTCTGGCGTGGTAACGGGGATAGGATGTAATGCGGGTGCAACCATTTTCTCCTTCCTATTGACCCTTTGACACCGATCACACTGTTTTATTAAAGAACCCACATCCTCTGTTAGTGATTGCCACCATCATCTGTCAGATATTTTGGCTAGAGTCTTATCTCTGCTAAAGTGGCCACCTGTCGAAAAAACAATTAAGAAATTATAACGAATAGAAAGTGTCAAATGGATTTTGTACACCTAGTACAATGTAGAACAATAATTAGGCTTCGCACCAGTACTCACTAAGACCAGAAGCATGTGTTGCATGCAAAATTTCCTTTCTTTCCTCTGGCTGATCTACTACCCTGCGCCATTTTTGCTGATCAACTTCAGGTGCAGGCATATCTTCAGTATTTAATAGAACGTCACCCTTCTTGACTGATTTTTTTCTGTACCACAATATGCCGTTGTCAATCTGAAGACAAAAAACACCAAGGTGAGGTAGTCTTTCAAAGACGCGCCTGAACAGGCAGGATACAGACACACCTTAAATAAATGCCCTGAGGACATTTAATACGAAAATATGGTCCGACGGATACCAATTCCTAGAATCAAACATCCGTCGGGCACGATATACTAGATTCAAATGTCAATGGACACTATTTCTTAGAATAATATGACCGTCGGGCACGATATACTAGATTCAAATGTCTATGGACACTATTTCCTAGAATAATACGTTCGTCGGGCACGATATACCAGATTCAAATGTCCATGGACACTATTTGCTAGACTAGAAGTATTTACCTTGAAGTTGTCATTAGCAGCTCTCCTAATGGACCTATTCTGCTTGGGCTTAGCCCCAGGAGGATACTTTTTGGTCGACAGGTATATAAAAACATGCTGCGTGTTCAAACCAGCAGACTTCGGCTTCTCCACTTCAGCCATGTAGACGTATTTGCTGGTAGAGTTGAAATGAACTACTGAGTCCGCTGTTTATTGAAGCTACCCATCTATTTGAATAGCTTACATAACATGTGCTCCCCACCATCTTCAAAAAAATGGATCACTATCGGCTAACACAAAAACAATGCAAAACGATACAGACAGATAGGTTATTCGAACCTGCAGTCTTCATTGCGTCCATACTAATTGTAGCGCTCTTCATCCATTACGCCACGATGGCCGATGACGAACCGATCCAAAAATTCCAGGCCCTTATATCGATACACTGACAATGGAAACACGTATTATGTGAACATGGCCAGTATTTCTCCGGGACAAACATTACTGTCATAATTGTAAAATAAATATTTGTCCTATAGTATAAATTGTCCTCTTCCTCTTATATGGTATGGGAAAATGTGTTCTATTTGGACAATTTCCCCAGGTACCCTGGTTCCTGGGGACACTCATTACTGTTAGACCGGGGCTAAGACTTCGAGCTGCCTGTGTGTATATCTCAGCCGGCCAGTTTCGAGGCCTAGATAACCACCTTGGGATTTACGCTTAATTAGTTCGCTCTTTGAACAAACGGGACCTCTCTTTTAATGGTTTCTTCGTATTGCGCTATGACGCAAATTTGCCAACCTTCAAGGAAAATGTGACTTTATACATCCCTGTAAACGCGTCTTTGCGAATACCCGAAGTCACAAACAATGTAATCGTATTTAAAATCCGGAGCGGTGGCCTCCCAATTCAAATACGATTTCATTATTTCCGCTCCACCAAGGTCTGGAGAGTATTTTCATATATTCATGTAGATAAAGATCGTGTTTATTGATTTGAAGCTTGTTTTTTTATTCCATTTCGAAAACATCAGTCTCAAAGGAGAATCGAAAGCGGGATTCGGAAACTTTAATGATAACCTCTCTTGACTAATAACTGGATCAAAGGAATTAAATTTCACGATGCCAGATATTCTTTATTACAATATCTCAACAGAAGAGTACAAACATTCATGAATGCTTCCATTTGGAAGCAGCAGTTATTCTGGCGAACATGCCAAAGCCTTGTCCAGTCACTAAACAACCAAATGTTCCTTCTAAGCGAATTTCTTTTTCAGGTTCCCCAAACAATGAGAGGAACACTAAGAAACAGGAACCCTCCAAGAACTTATATCACGCCGCTAGGATGTAGCTAGGATAGGCTACTACAATCGTTTTGTTAGATGGGACTATTTTTGTGACTGAGTGAGCTTATTTGTTTTCACACTATTGCTCACTTGGTGATTGGCTCACACCTCATTCAACACAAGCCTTTGATCGTTGATGCCCTATTTCTGGAAGGCCTAGTAATTTTCACAGGCCTGTTTTCTAAGCATCAAACCTTCCAGGAAAAATTCCGACAACGTCAGACTTTTTTCGGATAAATATGGAAAAGTTTGAAAGAAACCTGTTAAGAAGTTGGAAAAAACCTCCTATGTTAAGTGTTAGTGCCCAGTGAGGTGTACCCATACCTATATTGTGGTAGAAGTGCAAGTAGTGTTCGCCGGTGCGGGTCAGGTTGGGGCATTTGCTGTCCTTCTGCCAACAATAACTCTCAGTACTTTGGTCACCGAACAGGAACGTCTTGCAGCTGGGCACGTCTGAAGACACCATCGCGAACTCAGGATCCACTGTTGTCTTTTTAATTTGCGGCCCAATGTCATGTCCGCTACAATCTCCGATGCGGTGGGCGTAGCATTTAACAATTTCGAAATCTGAAATGAAGAGTCCTTGTTAAATGGTGACTAGACAAGGCAAGAGATGGTGACTAATTATTGGTGACTAATTATTAAGGCCTTGCCAAATTATACGACTCGAGCCCGTCGCCACTGCTGAAGACTTGCGGCCGATCGGGTCGGGTAATGTGGACAAGTGTACGACTTGTCGTAGGTAGTCGTAAGCGGTAGCTCGACCCAGTCAGACTGGATTGGTCCATTCTTCCGAGTTGTTCCCGGTCATATGATGCAAACACCCTTGCGACGTGATCCGATCGGCGGGTCATGAACTGTGGGAAGGGTGCGACGCAATTCACCTACGATAGCCAATCGGGACTTTTTATTAAATCACATGATTGCTGTTATCATGACTTTTGGACTGAAAATCGAACGTGAAGACCGTTTCAGTCGATCAGCTTTGGCGTGAAAATCCCTGCTTGTACGCTGTATTGTCAAGGGATCCGGATTACTCAAGCAGGGTAAAAAAATCTGTATCCTCATTGCAAGGGCTGCAAAATAGTCCTTTCTTCTTATTCCCACTATTGTGCCTGTACCCAGCAAATTTGAGAAAGCTTGGGTTATCAGTGCCCAACTTGACCCTGGATACGTGTTTCAGTTGAGGAGCCGTGGTTCGTTCAAAGAGCGAACTAATTCAGTGTAAATCCAAAGGTGGTGGTTATCTAGGCCTTGAAACTGGCTCGCTGAGATACTGTTATGTGAGTCTTCCCGTGTTTGGGTCCACGCATGCGTATAGGAGGTTGAGGAACATGACACGACGACGACCATTCATGTTCATGTTATCAGAGTTTTGGGTGTTTTAATAAAGACATTAAAGACTATCAAGTCGTATGATTCGTATTTGATCTATAGATAAGCCCCCAAGGAAGCAGAACATAACATGGTGGAGAAACCGGGTAGACTCCCGACCAGTGCCATTTTTTAGAGAGGTTTGTTGACTTTCGTTGATTTGCCCGGCCGCCCGGCAGTCGTGCACATGTGTTGTGGGGTATGGTGCGCCCATCTCGTGCCTCGTGTCTGGATGTTTCGGGGAATTCCCACATTCTTCGATAGTTCGATACTGCTTCGATTCTTCCGTCTTCGGTGGATTGATCAGGCTCATGCAGACTACTTTCATAACTTTACGCTTATCGTGCAATCATATTAGACGCTACGACGTATGATTATTCTACATCTCGTCGGCAAGTAACCTCAATTTATGAACGAGTTTACGCACTGGCATTTCGTTCGGATATTTGATATGTTCGCCGTACAGCACGCTATACATTGATGTACATCGATAGTGACACTGACTTAACATTACAGTACAAACAGCACAAATCTGCATCTGTGTGTTGGAATGCACATCATGATTACAAGTGTTCGAGTTACTGTAGCTATATATGGACCGTGTGGTGGATGTTGCAGAACTTTCTTCATGAAAGACAATAGAAAATAGCCTATTTTTACTGGATTCTGGAGATGTTCGACTAGTTCTGTTGTAAATTGTAAATGTATTATACATAACTTTTGTACAAATTAGGCCTATGATCGGAGCTGTGTTGATTGAGAGAATTATGGGGAAGGCTCTGGCCTTGATAGGGAGCTCTTCGTTAATAGGGCTGGTGAGTGAGAAGGCTCGGGTGGTGGTGGTGGTGGTGGTGATGGGGGGGGGGGGGGGGGGGGGGTTAGTTAGGATGATGCCATCATGGCAGTTGACCAAAGAAGCAGTTGGCTAGCACACAATGTCAATGATTGATGGCGAGTAGTTGGTGGTTGGGAGAGGGGGTATATAGTTAGGATGATTGATGCCATCATGGCAGTTGACCAAATAGACGCTGACGCAGTATAGAAAATAGGTGGGGAGAATGTGGGAAGGAAACTAAACACAACATGAGATAGGTACTTGTGCCCGGAGATAAGCATAATGATCCCAAGACCCAAGTGTAGGATTTGTCTAATAAGCGTGAATAGTTTGAGGGTAGTGCGTGCGTTTGAGTTAGTGCGCATGCGCTTTCTGCGGAAAATTGAAATGGCTTGTGTTGTGGACGAGTGGTTTCAGGTTTCACGGTAGGATTTTGTCATGGAAATGGGGAAATAAACATTGAGACCAATGTACCTTCAAGATTATTGCATTATAAATAGGACCTGACCGTCGACATCCCCCAACACCCCATGACATTGACGAAATCGTCGTCGAAACGGGCAGCCCCGGTCCGATCATGGAGAAGTTAGCAGACTCGAAATCGTTTGCGGACTTTTGCCCGTTCAAAGCACGATTTCTTCGCGGAAAGAGAAAAATAATCTGTGGCAGCGATGCAGATTGTTGTTTTATGCATATCGATTCGCACGAGGGTATCGTCACACTTTGATTCACCCCTATTTTGACGAAATCTCCAACCGAACAGCGGCTACTCTGCGTAAAAAGCATCGGTCCCGCTGCATTATTTTGGAAAAAGAAAATTTCTCCCTAGGTAAATTGCTGTGCATCGGCGTATACGATTCGCGTGCAAAAATGTCACCTGGGAGTGGAGGTTTTCTGGTTCCGGGTAATTTTTCTCGTTAACGGTATACACACACACACTCTAACCATATAGCTCGCTTAAGAGCTCCCTATTACACTGATTGACTGTCTGAAGCTGTACTAAGATTTAGAAACATGGCAGTAGCAGCTGCCGCTCCTGCTTTAAGGCAAACATATTTCCTTCCCACTAGGTTTGACGGTGCCAAGTGTGATCATGAGATCAGTACAGCTCATTTTTGTTGTCCTTC
Organism: Lineus longissimus; assembly: GCF_910592395.1. Classification (NCBI taxonomy): domain Eukaryota; kingdom Metazoa; phylum Nemertea; class Pilidiophora; order Heteronemertea; family Lineidae; genus Lineus; species Lineus longissimus. Next base: position 4,102,604 of record NC_088325.1, read on the forward strand.
ATGGACTATCTTGAAGCCCATGATCTTCACAACCCAGCTGATAACGCTGCTATGTAACGAGTAGTTTCATTGTTCAAGATAACCCTCATTGGTGAGGCTAGGCTATGGATAGAGGGAAAAGTGTTTGAAGATCTACCTCAGTTGCGTGATACTTTTATCCAACGTTTCAGTCCTGCACATTCCATGTATGCAAATGTCAAACGTTTTGACTCCCAATGTTACATACCAGGTCAGTCAGCTGAGCAATATATGTCGAAAGTTAGAATGGCAGCTAACAGGATTGGTTATCAAGGCCCGCAAATCTGTAACAAGTTCATTACTTCTCTACCTCAGAAATGTCAATCAGCGGTCATTATGGCCCTTCAAGACAATCACAATGCTGATCAGCTCATTGCCAGAGCGCAACAGTACTTCGATAGTGGATCAGCCAGTGTTAACCCAGCCAAATAGCTCACCTTTGTAACAACAAGTGTTGGTACTACTACATATCATCCTGCTTCTGGAATTATGGATAAACTCGATGATCTTGAAACAAAGCTTCATGCCATGCATGTCTATGATAGATCTGATGATCGCAATAGAAGTGGTAGGTCACCAACCCCAAGGCGCAAAAGGTCACAGACTTGACATTATGACAGTTCTGCTTCTCGCCCGAGGTCATACTCCAGAGGGCGCTCTCAATACAGTACATCTAAGAGTGGTGGCAAACTCTTTTGTGACTATTGTCACAAGCCTAACCATAAGTGGCGCGAATGCAGAAAGAGAGAAGCAGACATCAAAAATGACCCATTTGGCCATGCCAACATTGAACGACAGAATCAGCATTTTTAGAGAGGAGTCACAACACTCCCGATCAACCCCATGTGGCTGTGGCTCCTACTAGAGATGTTGCTACTGACGTTCAAAATCCATGCAATAGGAAACAGGGTGATCAATCTCATTTGTCTGATCAATTATTGGGAAATCAAAATGAAACAGTTGATCTTCAGTTAAACAGTAAAAAAATCACAAAGGGTTATTTGCCAAGTGGCCAAGCCTTAGTTTGTTAGTGGACTCAGGTGCCACTCAAACACTTATTAGCAGAAGTTGTGTCCAACAGTCTAAGCATCTCTCAAAGTTGCCTGCTGAACAGATTAAACTGATTCATTTCAGGATTGGCAATGGTGAATTTTTAGTTGCTAACAAGGCAATAAAAGTAGATTAGACAATTCAGGGTAACAAATTTAGAATTTGTGCTGTAATCGCAGATAATCTTACTGGTCCTGATTTGCTCATTGGTCACAAATCATTGGCAAACTTGGGATGTATTCTTGATTGTGCCAACAATCGTCTTTTGGTCAAACTGCGTAGAGTTTTCTCCTGATGCTCACATTGTAGTAAGGCCTGGACAGACAAAAACCATTCGTGTTCATGGCAAACTGCAAGGTGTGTTGAGAAATTGTGACGTTGTTTTAGAGGCATCAAAGCATTTGGCTAAGGTGAATCCTAGTCACAATAATTGCGTAAGGGCAATACAACAGCTACAGTTACCAATATATATTGGAAGCCCATACACTTTGGGAAACATCGTCCAGTGGCTTCATTGAATTTAGAAAATTTGATCAATTTTGTTCAGCCTTTTCGATTCTCTGAGTATCAGGATGCTACTACTTTAAATTCAACACAACAGACTGGTGGTTCTTCAGTCTCATTTAGTGATGGCCTTACCTCAGTGCAGAAACAGAACTTGTTGCTATATCCGCATTTGACAGTGCAGTGGGACAGTGTCAGAAGTCACCACAAATAGGAATTATCCAGGGTCGATTTTCAACCAGAAAAAAGTATGTTATTTCAGAACCAGTGTGAGATATAAACATGAAACACACCAGGCAGTCTTATTTTTTGCTGTACTAAAACACCATTTCTTTTGTCGTGGCTTTTTCAAGAAATAAAAAAGTTTATGGGACCTTTTGTAAATTGACGATTAAGAAATGAAGACAATAATGCAGTTCATTGTAATCATAATGAATAATACAGACAACAACGTTTGCGACAACTTTGTGCAAACCGCATTGAAAACGGCTGTCATGAGTAGTTTAGGAGATGTCATAAGTTGTAGCAACTGATTTCAATAAGCGAGACGGTACATGGTTTACTTAAATGGCGGAGGAAGAAATAATTGAAACTCGATGCCTGGATATGAAATGAAAATTACGCTAATTTTGATTGGGAAGCGCTAAGGGCGATCGCTTCGAGGCATATGTACCTGAATCAGCCCGTGATTGTACGTTGCACGTACTAGTATATACATAAAATTACACATCCGCGGTCTTATTCAACAAAAGTGGGCACAACGGATTGCGGCATCACCGATTTCCGCGGACTCGTCATTAGACTGAGCTAGCCCGTCATCATTTGGATACATCCCTGCCAGAAGGACGATAGACCAACAAGTGTTCGTTTCAAAATAGTGGCGGAGAAAGGTTCGTTTGGAATGGGCGGCTTTTACTTCATTATGTTTGTTCTTCTTCTGGTAAACTCTTTTCCTGAACATGTTGATGCTAGTTTTCCGATTTTGTTTCAACTCTTAGATAGTAGAAAAATGCGCTATTCGTTATTTATAAGCCCCCCTTCTTAGGAGGGGCTCTTAAGATACACGCGTGTGCGGGAGTATAATGACGAGAAATAACGAGAGCAACCTGTATAGGCTACAAACAATTTTTTTTGTTTTTCAAAATGGCGCTGAATTAACTCCGTTTACTTTACGATTTCTCCGCTCTCTTCCGGTGGTGGTTGCTATCCCATTGGTTGAAATTAATTGAAATCTTCATGGGAATTCGCTACATATGCCTGAGAAATTGGCCAATTATATTTATATCTTTATTAGGGAAATATCCGTCCTAAATAATGACAGAAAAGGGTGATTGATTTCAATTTTGTGTCGACATGGTTGAGGTCACGTGACATAAACAAAACAATCGCACACAACCGTCCAAAAAATACACTTTAAGAAAAACAAATACGTTTTTCCAGCTTAAAACCACACTGACGACTAAGTTATATTGGTCTACTGCCCAAATCTGAAGTATCAAAATGAATCACAAACTAGAACTAGCTCTATTTAGCTATAGTTGCGTGAAAAATTCGGGTGAGCGACATTCTGCACCCTAGCGGCCATAATTAAACTACTTTCAGCCGTCTGCTCCGATCTCGTTAGGGACGTTTTTCCCAAATGTACGCGATGATGACGTGCCCCATTAACAGCTATTTTAAAATGCGTTTCCAAAGTGAATGCATGAGGACAACCCATTTGTGTCCTATATTACTGGAAACGCCCGATTCCCCTGATTCTGCAGGATGTTAAATCGGGCATTTTATTCCTTTAAATAAATCATAAGCGTCGCATTTGCTTTTAGGCCAAGCTCTGTTCACCATCCCAAATGGGAATATTGCCAATTGGGCCGGACAATCACGAAAACCCCCAAATATTATATATTTCATCCTGAATAATTCTTACAGTGACCATACCCCATGAAAGACAGTTGCTTACGCTACACAGCAATCAAAAAAAATCGAGGGTCAACCATTGAACTTTTGAGATATGTTGAATTTTGCACAAATCAGCGAAAAACGCACCAACTGGCACTGGACGGCTTTTCAAAACGGGGCCGACGCACATCACAAGTTCAGTGTACAGATACGTCGGCAACAACAGTAAATGCGTAGTTTCTTGCTAGCCGCCTATTGAGTAGCGCCTCTAGGTTTCAGAAACTCCAAAAAAACATGTATTTGCCAAAACAACTGCTAAACCAACACTGACGTACTGTGAGGACCGAGAAATCAATGATTTTAGGAACTACAATGTATTACCAAAACAAAAATGTGTCGGAAGGAACTATGGATGGTCCCAACATGGGGGGTTTGGGGGGGGGGGGGGTTCCCCTCCATTGTACTGGGTAAAAACGTTACGCTATCGCAGGGGGTTCGGGGGTGATCCCCCGACCTAAAGGGGGGCTCACTAAGTCCTTGACTTTACATATTCGTATAATATGCAGAATTCCTTGCGCTAAGACCTTTTTAGTCTCGCGAGTGCACGCCGAGATCGGAGTTCACGTCACCTCGCTATTACGACGCAACGTCATTATTTCCACATTATCTGCGCACGAAAGTCTAACTCGGGTCAAGTCGGAACAAAATCGGAAAAGCTTCTTGATAGTTTTTCCATTTGATGGGTTATTATGGGACTACATGTATTTCTCTTCCAGTCATGTCACCCGCAGAGCTGATCACATATGCGTCGTTTTTTGATTGCGACAGGGAACCTGCGTGCCATTTCGTATATACAAATGTTCCCAATCGTCTCGCTAGGAGGCTGACAAGCCCTCTTCGTAGACTTATGGCATTTGACGTCATCTTTGCCGTAATTTCGGAATCTTTCGGGAGTGTTTGGCAGGCCATCGGGATTTTTCGGGAAGTTCCGCGAAGGCAGGGAGGATAAAAGCTGACACATTCGAAACGCTGCCTCCGTAGAGGGAAATATAAGTTCGAGTTCCCGAGGAACATGATTACAGTGTTTAATAAAACGCATATAGCTTACAGGAATTCATGGCACTTCCAGCTAACGCTAATGTTATCGTTTTTCTATTTTTGATTTCAGTCCAATTCCTCAATAGAACTAATACACGAGACGGTCTTTCGACCCGTCTTGATATCTTACAGGATAACAGTAGATTCTTTCGACTTTGATACCAATGACTAAAAACGCCAACTTTATCGGGTAACGTCACGCCCACAGTAGTGCATCAGCTGATTATTTCGGACTATTTTGGCGAGGTTGTATACAGACTCACATAATGATGATAAATAGCACGGACCTCGTGCCCGTGGACACTTATTGGGCGTTAGAACTAACACTCATCATAATGAAAAAATGGTTCGTCGCCTGTGTGATTGTTCCAATAGGCATCGTCAGTAACCTTGTCCTTTTGTTGATCACGACGAAGGAGGAATATCGCCGTAGTTCTAACTGCACCTACTTGGCGGCGCTGTCAGTGCTGGATACACTGCAGCTAGTGGCAACTGCTATTTATGTGGGATAGTTCAGTCACGGTTATGAGATTGACAGTGTGGTTATAGAATTCGTAGGCCTTATCTCCTGGAAGTAAGTACAAATACGACCGCTAGGTGTCGCAACACTGCACGTTATGAGTAAAATTTCCACGCCAAGTCAGCCTGCCCTACTCACTGACTTTTCTCAAAATGCTGTGGTAATCTATTCCCGGTATAGGAGTTACCACTCGTCATGTATTGTATCTAATTGCCTCTAATTAGACTTCTCTATGCATTAATGACTACGTCATGGGATACTTCACCCTCCAACGAGTAGACGTGCTGATTGGTTCTTTTGAATTATTTTTGACCGGTTATTCAAAATGTGTGTCGAAAATAGCAGGAATCAGCTAAAATAGCGAACTTGTAGTTCCATTTTAGCCACTTCTCGTTTGTCGCCTGCCGCGAATCATGTAGCCTTGTGCAAAAAGTGTAATCAGAATTGTTCTAAAAAGGCATAATATTGCTAAAATTTGTAAATTCTTGAAATTGGAATATTAGCTTTTTAACATTTTGAAATTTTCAATCGAGGCAAAATGTCATATTTGAGTTTGATTAAGTTTCACAAGTTTTTTGTAATAGTGATGAAACATTTGGTGCCAGGGCAATCATGGGAGCAACCTAAAATGTGGAAGTGGGAATGATTGCCCACTGGCAAAGCGAAGGTGGCTGTGAACGTTGTTGATTTCTTGCACCTCTGCCAGTGTTAAGGCATCGGTAGTGGCTGCCATTAACTATAACTAATTCTATCGGAAGCGTCAAGAGCTAGCATGTAGCCTACAGGCGAAATCGGTCTACCTAAGCTTTTTCGTATGGTGCATTTCACAGATTTCGACTTCTTTCGTTGACTGCTCGTTATGCACAGCGACGGCATTATAGTGGTTACAGATTGTCCCACCAGATGGCAGGATGGCGCCCAACTAGCCAATGGCATCTGCCGGAATTATCGCACACCAGTCTACTTCAATGCGTCAACTTTATATCCGAATTGAATATAAGCAGCGCGTTCGATTACCATACGTACTTTGCCCCGCGCCAATTGAGATTTATATCAATTTGATGTTAGTTTTAGGGGTTGGAGCGTCCGTAGAATGTTTGAAACCCCATTCTAAAATACCTTGGTACCGTAAAGTCAACTTTTAAATGGAAAATGCATAAGCCTCGTTCTGAGAGTGGAGTGTTTTGGACACGCAACCAAGATGCTCTACCAAAGTTCCCTCGGGTTGCACTAAAATGTGGAAATCATGCACACGTCACCCCGTACTCCGTATGGAATTTCAGCTCACTTCAGAAGTTTGAGGCTCTCAAAACATTGCTTCAAACACAAATCAGCCAAGGAAGCATCAACAACCCTAAGTTTTTTAATGAGCACTACACATATTTGCCGAGAAAAACGCTCCAAATAGCCCATTGGCGCGGATTTTAGCATCACTTGAGCGAGCCGATGCGACCTTCCTATGCGCGCTGTACAAAATGTACATGTCTCATTTCTGTAACGTTGCCGTAACATAATGTAAACAACGGCGCTACCGGCGCTCCTTGCCGGCGATGGATGGAATTTGCCAAATTCGCACATATTCAAGTTATTTTCGTGGCCTACCTTTTTAAGTTTGAGGTATTTTAGAATAGAAATTGAACCCTCGGCTTCGGACCTTGGTTGAGTTACCAAGACACTCGAGGGTGGAGCTAAAATAGGCTCGGGTTTGGACTGTATTTTAGCTCCACCCTCGAGTGTCTTGGTAACTCAACCAAGGTCCTCCGCCTCGGGTTCAATGTCTTAAATACAATGAGTGTTTTTTTTCGATTTCGTACACCTACTTGTTTCTACAAGCTCTCTCTTTCCACATTGGACCAATCTCTTCTCGACCATCATATTATATTTGCCTTTTTTGCCTATTTGGTATAATACAAATAGGGAACGAGAAGCGGAATATTATGAAGGTACATTCTTATTCAACTTGATCACCATGAAGCATAGGTTTGCATGTAAAAAACGTTGCGCCTGTCATTCGCGATGGCGCTCTCGATTTTTCGATCGAGTTATAGGTGGCGTGATCGAGTTGCACGTGATTTGCAGGATTCGTCGAAATGAAGCCCTGGTCGAAGAAAATGAAGCATGAACATGTTCAGTGCAGACCATACATTATAGTTGTTTCACCATGATACCTGCTGGCGGCTGAAGAATCAGCCTCAGTCGATCGCTGCACGGGGTCAGGTGTAGTTTGTCACGTCGGGATTAAATTCAGAATAATAGTGTGATAATTCACTCAGGTTTTGAAATTTTCCGCTCTTTCGCAATCTTATGATGGAAAGAGTAGACATGACAGCCGACAGTTTGGTTGAAATGCCCTTAAAATGCCATTGGTTCCTGCCAAATTTTCGTATGATAAAATTTATAGACATCACCCTTGAAGTGGTTTTTTGAAAAGGTGGAATTCGTTCGCAAATTAAAAAATGCGTTTTCGCGTCACATTTGGGGTTGTGTGTGTTGGACAGGTTTCGAATTCCATACTGACGGCGAAGTACGAAATGCGAGTCAATGTCGTCATCAATTAAGTCACGCACGTGATAAATCATTTACGCGATTCTCGAAAATCGTTTTAGCAATCTGTAGGTTATATCGGGGAAATTGAAAACAAAGGTCGTCGATTCAATGTTCACTGACTCCATACTTTGTACTTCGTCGTTCCTCTCTCGAAGCTCTTCATAATACTTGCTGAACCAGCCTATTTTCTCGGTTTGTACTCAGTAGGGTTGTTTACACGGGACCAAGCCGATCTAGATCGATCCGGAAAGTCTAGATTTCCTGCACGGATGTGATCAATCTCCAAATGTGAGCACTCCGCTTCATTTGCCACGGCCCAACCGGAAAAGGCCAAATGTACCAGGCAACCGTTACCAACGGTTGTTCAAAGCTACGCTATCAGGTTTGCGGCCGCTAAACCACCTTTATCTTAGTAGGCCCCCAAATTCGCTCCGTTGGGCTTAGCGGCTGCTATGATACCGCTAAGTTAGTGGTACCTGAAGGGTTTTGTCATGGGGTGCTGCCAGGGTTAAGCGGCACCCCAAGGGTTCTGCTAAGTTAAGCAGCGATCACTAAAACTAAAACAAACAAAAGCTTTGAACAACCGGGCCCTGGCCTGGTTTGGTCTGGTTCGATGAACATACTTACTTCATTACGAGACCTGCGTCATTCATGACGTCGTGAGCGACGTGCTCTGATCTGATCTGGTCTGGTCTGGTCAGGCGTGGTTTGGTCCTGTGAAAACGGCCCTAAAGTCACGAAGCAGTGTTCTAAACTGCATCACGCTTGTTTTTCAGCATTGTTGTCTACCTCATGTACGTAACTGGGCAAGCCTCGAGACTTGAGACAAGACCACTAATGAATATTCATAGGTTGGAGGGTCGAGGCCTATCAATTAGACGAGTGCATGTTTTTAACTCTCAAGTACATATTTGGAGAGGTATTGAAAAAACATTTGTTGTGGCAAGTCTACAGATATAAAGAAATTATTTGATGAAAAAATTAATTTCGAATTTTGCTAATTGGGTAATAGGGGGCGTGTTTTGAGTTTTTTCTGCCAGTTGGCTGAAAAGAGTGGAAATATCAAAGTCTGTCTAATTTGTCGATTATCAAAAAATTTCCGTGGTCAATCACCATTTTATTTTTCACCATTTACTTGCCCGACTGTCCGGAATAACATAATATTAATTTCAGATTCACAACACCACGCGTTCTTTGATGCGTCGCGGTCAAACATTGACAATTTAACTGCTAAAAGGCTTAAAAAATCAATTGTGGTCTTGTCTCTATTTACACTACATTTTGGGTCAATATAGTGAAAAATTTGAATGTGCCCAAATCACTCTAATTCATTTAGAATATTGTATTGCTGATGATTTAAGGTCAAAACAAGCTAAAATAATGAGAAAAAAACTTAATTTGACCCAAATAAGAGTCAACCTAACCCCGGTCTAAGTTCGGTTTCATTTTTACAAGTCTTGTTGTGTTGCCATTCATTTTGTAATTTCTTTGAAACTACTTAGGCCGTGATTCTGAAAGTTGTGCCCTAAGCAGCAAAGATATTCCTAAATCACATCCTAAATTTTCAGCTCCATAGCTTGCTTATTCTGGCCAGGGCAGGTCTTTGAATTTGGTGCTGTTGGCTGCAAAATCATGACTTTTTGTCGATTTTGTCCTCTTTCGTCGCTTTGGCACAGTTGTACCACTCTTTGAAATGTCTCTCATTTCTCCAAAAATGTCCAGATATGTCTTTCCTTTGTTGGAGCGTTGTTTGATGCCATCTACATTAGTTTGAAAAAAATCTCAAAATGTTAACCCCTGAAATGTACCTTCATTGAGACAAGACCACTAATGAATATTCATAGGTTGGAGGGTCGAGGCCTATCAATTAGACGAGTGCATGTTTTTAACTCTCAAGTACATATTTGGAGAGGTATTGAAAAAACATTTGTTGTGGCAAGTCTACAGATATAAAGAAATTATTTGATGAAAAAATTAATTTCGAATTTTGCTAATTGGGTAATAAGGGGCGTGTTTTGAGTTTTTTCTGCCAGTTGGCTGAAAAGAGTGGAAATATCAAAGTCTGTCTAATTTGTCGATTATCAAAAAATTTCCGTGGTCAATCACCATTTTATTTTTCACCATTTACTTGCCCGACTGTCCGGAATAACATAATATTAATTTCAGATTCACAACACCACGCGTTCTTTGATGCGTCGCGGTCAAACATTGACAATTTAACTGCTAAAAGGCTTAAAAAATCAATTGTGGTCTTGTCTCACTTTGCCTGGGCGCCATGACAATCGATCGCGCATGCGCAGTTATGCTCCCGCTGAAGGCGAAAACAATCTGCACGGCATCTCGTGCGAGAAAGGTTATCATAATTTGCACCATTATCCCAAGTTTATGGGACCTGCATTTCCTGATTCCAACATTTCCTTAAACTGCATCCGAGGAACTATTTGTCTATTCGTTCGACGGCTCACTTGGCGTATTGATACCTTTTGCGATAATATTCACGGCCAATATTGTCATCATTGTCGGCTTGAAGCGGGCTGCCGGTATCAGAAGCTCAACCAGTGCCAAGGACACGAGCGCGAGAGAGAAATCTTTGACCCGAGTCCTAATTCTCATCTCATTCGCGTTCATCGTCACGTGCCTGCCGTACGGAATTCACGAACTGTTGCTGTTTGGTATCCCAGAATACAGCGCGAAATATGACTTCCGTTTCCGGTACTGGAGGATTCGATTTGAAGCAGAGCATTGGATTCTTACGGCATTTAATCATTCAAACCACGCTACAAATTTCTTCTTTTATGTGTTAGGGGGAGGGAAGAAGTTTAAGAAAGATGTGAGGGACATTTTCTGTATCAGTCGCAAGCCGGACCAGCACTAATACAATCTTGACCTTCAATGTTTTAACATCGAATATATCCTAGTTGAAGATTAGCTTGGATGTGATAGTACTATTGTAAATCATTTATATTTGTTATATTGCTTATCATTATATAAACAGTTTGTATAGGCTTATGCTTAAATCTGCAACAGCCCAATACTTGACTTGCCAAACTTAGAAATGCAGCGCCACTCGCGGACAAAGATAGAACAACTCGACATTTTTTTCACCGGTTTTCGCTGCGCATGCGTACCAGCCATCCGGAAACTAATAATGGCGGCACTCTGAACTTGTTTTGTGTAAGTTTTTGAGAGTTCAAAAAGTTCTTTAAGGCTCACGATTTAAGATAATTCAGCAATCTGATAACTATTACGTGTTAAGATACAGACGTACCACAGTTATAACCAGTTTACCTGTGTGAATTTGCATGCGCTGCGAAAACCGGTGAAAAAAATGTCGAGTTGTTCCATCTTTGTCCGCGAGTGGCGCTGCATTTCTGAGTTTGGCAAGTCAAGTATTGGCATGATGGGATTTATTAATAAATCAAAAACATTGAAATTAACATTGTACAGCCTATCATATTATGCAGTGATCAAGTAATGAATAATTTACAGTAGACCTCCCTTTTCGGACACCTGTCTATTAAGGGCCCTCTTTATTGGGGACACTAGTTTAGGTCCAAAATTGGTTGTTTCCATTTGATTTGACCTCTTTAATCAGTACACCTCTAGCTCAATTAAGGACAGCACTTGTTAGTCCCGAGGGTGTCCTTGATAGAGAGGTTCTTCTGTATGCGATTCCATGTAATAGATTAGTTAGTACTACATTACTTTTATTTGTCGTTGCCGGTCTAGGCTTATTAATCCCATTGACGCTGTTCCCTGGGGATCTATGTTACTTGGATTTTCCCTGAGAGCCCTTTGACAAGACAGTAGAACAATGGGAATTTCGGCCTTGGTTTAAAGACCATTGGACCAGGCCTGAATTGCTTTGACTGCGACCTGAAGGGCAACAATAATGTAATGTGTGAGTCTCCTAATTTCTATACCAACTTGAAGACAATAGTCCTTTGGCCTGCCCAACGACATATCAAATCGATAGACACCCGGCCAAGACAAGACCATTGGTGTCAAAGACCTCTTCCTTCTCCTCACACGTTCCCATATTCAAAGTCACGTCTTCTAAGGCTAACAAAATGGTAAATGGTCTCTTCAAGCGTTTCCTCATCGTTGCTGTCCTCACACGGTACATCGGTAAGGGCAGAGTGGTGGCCAATCCCGAAACCTATTCAACTTAGTCGTCCTAAAATAGGCGGCGAGAACTAACATTGCCTTTCAAATGAAAATTAGTCGAAACAGTCGTGAGGTATGCAACTCCGGCAAGAGTGATATGTATGAAAGTAAACGTGTGTCACTCTTGATTCTAGCAATGGTTGATGTAAATCGATACACGTGTAGGCTACGTGTGACGTCGTGTAAACGTCTAGTTGAGAAGAGATATAACTCCGAACACTTATTTTTTATTAGGTATAATATTTCATATTCTTTGACTCGATTACGTTAGCAGGTTTATTATGAGGAGAGAAATGATTGCCGTGTCGAAGGCACAGCGGGTATAACTGAGCCATGTTTTGCACTCGTGGGTCCGTCTTATTTTCACCGCACAGTTGGTATAGCGCAAGTAGGCTTCTTCGTTTGACAGGAGTGGTGTCCGTCTTTTGTAATCGAGGAAAGTAGTCTAGGGCGACTGGTCTGAAAAGAGAATATTCCAGGAAATAGGTTTAGTTCGCCATAAGGTTCCCATTTTCAAAGGCATGTCTCATCATGCCTACGACATTGTATGACTATCGCAAACCTTCGCACCCCATTGGACAAGCGACATCATGTGACCGGTCCATATAACTTATGTTGCCCGGTGACGTCTCGTCCGCGGTCAACATTTACGGTCTATCATTAAAGAGCGACTCAATTTTACGCAGTTTGCGTGTCAGAAATTTGCGGTGGTCATAGAAAATAATAGCGTGTTCCCCTTGTCTCTTGAAAGTTACATTCATCGGGCCAGAAAAATCTACCTTGCCCTTGACAAAGGGCCATGTGTAGTTGACAAATGTGCATGCGAAACCGGATTCAAAATTAAGAGAATTTATCTTAAACATCTGGCGACCAAATTTCCCAAAGTCGAATTTACCTAAAATTTAAAACATCTAGATTTAGAATGAACCGCAGTTACAGTGTAAATGCATTATTCGAAGCCCCGTTTTACATTCTGTGGTTATGGTTGACAACCAAAACCGCTTGGGTTTGGTACAAGATATGGAAGCAGTCAAAAGCTTTTAAAATCACAGTATTCGTTGTTTAATTTGGGATGTTTTAGAATAGGAATTGATTCCGCACTGTCGGTGTTTATAATACCTCCAGTTCGGTATCAATTCCTGAAACAAAACAAAACCGAGAGCAATAGCAGAAATTCCTACCTTAGCAGCTGGGAATATTACAGTATTCCCATCTCTTCGCCTTGCTTGTTGTGTAACACCAGGGTTTGGTGGAATCGGCGGTGAACCGGCAGTAATTAGCAGCAGCCACTTCGTCCAAAGCCCAGGGAAGGTATTGTGGCAGTGGTACGTGTGGTGTTTTTGCGTTCCAGTCCTGGCAAGCTTTACCGGATCTTGTCCTGCTCATTTTCCCGTTGTACACTTTACCATCCCAACAGTCACCTTCAAGAACACATCGACATCGAGGGACATCACAGTATTCCCACACGGTGTCCTTACTCTGTGTGTAACACCACGGTTTGGCGATATCAGTAGATGAACATGAAGTCCGGCAGAAATTTGACGCTTCTGCGATCTTTCGGGCCCAGGGTAGGTACTTTGCCTTGGGCTTGTGTGGCACGTTTGAGTCCCAACGCTGACAAACTATCCCACTCTTGGTCTTGCTCTCTGTTCCATTGTAGGATTTACCATCCCAGCACTCTCTAGCTACAGGCTGCTGACTTGCTGGAATAGGATGGAATGAGAGTCATTAATTTATCTACCTTTGGCTGCGCTCGATTTTGGTCTACAGGCTAGCTCCACTTGCGCGGTTTGGTGAGACAACCAATACCGCCAGTTCAGTATCAATTCCTTAAACCCAGGTTGGATAGTTATCATGAATTTAACAAGAGGTTCAATGAACTGGCGCTCAGCTGAAATGGATAGGTGAAGGCAAGGGCCAAGTGTGTGTTGGTACCCTGTTATTATGAGGCAACGTGAAGCTGTAACGTCTAGCACGCAGAAGTGCTGGTGCGAAAGACCTTCTTGCTATATCAGTGCATGTTGAAGTACTGAGTTGACGTCACCCTGCTATTATGACGTAAAGTCATTTCTATTGCCGTTGCAGTAGTGGGGTGTGTGATGACGTCAAGGAGTTGTGTGGTGACGTCAAAGAGTGGAGTCCTTGTCTTCATGCAGCGTAGGTGGAACTAATAACACGCACATGGACACAAGGTACATAATTATTACAGTGTATTTTGTGAGGTGGGGCCTGGTGCTTTACAATGGTCAAATGAACCGACTGTTGTCTGGACATTGATGAAGTGGATGCAGCCAAATGTTTGGGATGGTCTTTTTTGTTTGTGAAGAAAAGAAGATAAAGAGTTGTTTAACAAAATGAACTTTATTGGTGCGGCAGATATTTAATGCCTTTCGGCAGATATTTTATTCCTTGCGGCAGATATTTGTTGCCTTGCAGCAGATATTTGATAACGCTCTGCGGGAATGGAAAGCAGTAAAACGAGTAAGCACACCTTACTCTGATGTGGGAACAGCAAGTGTTGTACTGGACTTGAAATGTGCCAACGACTCCTCTTGGAATAACCAACAACAGTTAATCTGTAAAACAAGAGAAGAAAAAATTAACACTGACTGAATAAAAAAGGGTGACATAGACGGGGAAATGTACACCACCAGATACAGACTGTGCTTGATCAGGCATTTGTCAGATGATATCCTGAACAAGGCATCTATGGAAGCAAAAGAGACTTAACCTTCGAAGGGCACACTTATTACTCAGTGAAAAGTCAGTTCTGTGGGCTGTTTTCCAATTCAAAATAAAGCTGTAACCTCTTTAAATTAGTCTCACAGACTAAACCATAACACTCAACAGCCAACCGTGCCCACATGATGTGATATTTGAGCTGGATAAAGTTTCACAAGTTTCTTGTGATAGTGATTAATAAAAAACTATTGATAAATTTGAATTATATAGACTCTTTTCAGTACCTAAACAAATTTCAGGCACATGGTCATGTTGATTAAAAGAGTACCCAATCGAGTGTAGCCTCTTTTTCAACCGAAGTGGTCAAGTGCTTAAGGGATAATGGTATTTATAAAATGACTTCTACAAGACGTGGTAAGCGAGCAGGACATTGTCGGAACAACATGTGGTCTGATAGGGACATTCATTTGAAGCTAATGACATGGAATTGCAGATCACTGAAGGAAAAAGTGTCTCTCTTCGTTGAAACAATGTGAAGTAATTCAGTTGACGTTGCCGTACTTCCTGAAACTTGGCTGTGGGGAAATGAAACTGACAATATTACGACCGGCAGTGTATCAAAGGAGTTACCAGGATTTCAATTCCTTCATGTACCAAGGACATCCACTGAGGGCGGAGGTGTTGCCATCCTGCTGAGGGATGGTTTCAAGTGCAACCAAGGACCGTTGCGGACATTCAAGTACTTTGAATCGATGAATGTTACTGCCTCATGGCAGTCAGAGTCGCTGAGCATCATAGCTGTCTACAGACCCGACGCATATCCACGTAATATGGGACCATTCCTTGATGAGTTTGCATCTCTGTTAGAGACAGTTGTTCCGTCGTCGAATCATCTTCTCGTCGTTGGCGATTTCAACATCCACGTTGACCGCAAAAACGAACCAATTGTAAAAAGGTTTCAGCAGTTGCTTGATACATTCATTCTCTTGCAAAGTGTGAATGGGCCGACCCATGTGAAGGGTCATACGCTGGATTTGGTGATCTCAAAGACTAGTGACAATGTCGTCTTTGAAACGGTTTTTGATCCAGCTATGCCGTCCGATCACTTTGCTGTGTTCTGTTCATTGGCACTCCGAAGACCAGAGGAGACGAGACGAAAGAGAGTCACATACAGAGATGTCAAGAAAATCGATGTTGAACTGTTTTGTGAGGATATTAGGAACTCCTCCCTAGTAACATCCCCAAGTGATGACTCAGATACGTTTGTCGAACAATACGACTCGTGCTTAAAGGCTACTCTGGACAAACACGCGCCTTTAAAAACTCGTTCACTCTCAAATCGTCCAGGTGCACTATGGATACGAATGAGATCCAAAACAAGAGGAGGATTCGTTATCGTTTCAAGCGGAAATGGCAAAAAGAACGAACAGAAGTTAGCAAGCAAATGTATCGTGCTCAAAGCTGTCACGTGTCAACTATGATTCATGAGGTAATGTAGCATGCATCAGAGAAAGAATAGAGGCCTCACACGGAAGGGACCTCTTTAAAACTGTAGATGCCCTCCTTGGGAAGAAGAAATCTTCGCCATTGCCTGAACACACTGATTCAGAAGAGCTGGCTGGGAAGTCTAGTGACTTTTTCTCTGACAAAATCAGGGCGATTCGGTTCGGTCTAGAGTCTAGGAGGAACCAGGTAGACACCCGTAAAACTTGTGGACCTGACCCTGCTGTGCCCAAACCAATGAATGACTTTGAACCATGCATTGTAAATGAAGTGAGGAAGATCCTGATGGCGGCACCAGCAAAGTGCTGTAATCTCGATCCTATACCCACATGGCTCCTGCGGAAATGCCTAGATGTTCTTCTGCCAGTTTTAGTCAACATCATCAACAAGTCATTGGTGAACGGCTGTGTTCCGACCAAGTGGAAATACGCGCTTGTCACCCCGCTTCTGAAGAAACCGTCCCTTGATCCAAATGCAATGTCTAACTACAGCCCAGTCTCTAATCTCTCCTTCCTCTCAAAGCTGTTGGAAAGAGTAGTTGCAGCCCGCTTACATGGACATTTGCGTGAAAATAATCTCTACGACCCGCACCAGTCAGCATATCGTCATCTCCATTGTACCAAAACTGTGCTAGTGAAGGTGTCTAATGACATTCTGTGTGCTATAGACCAGCAAAAGGAAGCTGTTCTAGTACTGCTAGATCTCTCCGCAGCGTTCGACACTGTCGACCACAGCATACTCCTGAATCGTCTGGAAAAACGGATTGGCTTCTCGGGATTGGTTCTTCGCTGGTTTTGCTCCTACCTCAGTGACCGTCAACATTCTGTGTCTTTGAGTGAATCCACGTCCTCACCGGTTACTCTCGATGTAGGAGTTCCCCAGGGCTCTGTGCTGGGGCCTGTGTTATTCAATCTTTACACCCTCCCGCTCACTGATGTAATGCAAACGCATAACCTCCATGCATGCGAGATGTTCGCGGATGACAATAAGATGCTAGAGATCTTCCCCGCCGGAATGAACGCACAAGCTCTTTGGAAGTCTGTTCAAGTGATGTTGATGAATGGCTCCTCGAAAACAATCTGAAGTTCAACCGACCAAAAACCGAATTCATCAGCATAGTTTCACCCAGGAGGGTGGCATCAGTCAAATCCATTTAATCAATAAGTGGTGTAGACATCCCGAGCTCCTCGTGCATCAGAGACTTAGGAGCTTGGTTTGATCAGCATATTACCATGGAAACGCACATGTCGAGGTGCTTATGAAAACCTCCACAAGATAAGTCGCATCAAAAAGAACTTGGACACAAAAAGTATCAAGACGTTGATCCATGCCTTGGTGATGTCTAAGCTCGACTGCAACAACGGCTTGCTGCAGGGGCTTCCCAAGAAGTCTCTAGCACCTATGCAGCGGGTACAAAACTCTGCCGCAAGATTTATCACTCGTACAAAAAGATCTGAACATATCACACCAGTGCTTATGTTACTTGTTCCCAGACCGAGACAGGATTTGGAACTCGTAGTTTTCAGGCTGCCGCAGCCAGACTCTGGAATACCCTCCCCGACACCCTCAAGGACAATAAGGACACCTTGTCTTTCAGAAAGAGACTAAAGACCTGGCTCTTTACCATCGAAAGCGCTTGAGCAGTCTTTACTGATCAGCGCTATATAAATATAAACATTACATTACATCAACCGATTGAACATGAGAAATTTCACTCACCTTCATTGAAGCAGCGACTACCGCCATTTTTAAATGGTGGCATCTTTTCTATCAATCGGCCAATCAGCGACACTGCTTGCAAAAAAGTTGAGCCACCGCCAAACTTCAAATCGCCAAAATTCAGTCAATGTGCCTGCAGCGCCAACT
This sequence comes from Lineus longissimus, assembly GCF_910592395.1. Lineage (NCBI taxonomy): Eukaryota > Metazoa > Nemertea > Pilidiophora > Heteronemertea > Lineidae > Lineus > Lineus longissimus. Next base: position 4,120,455 of record NC_088325.1, read on the forward strand.
GGCGGCGAAAACTAAATTAGTTCCATTAAAAGTAAAACTGAAAAAATACTAAAAAATACTCAGCCACATTTGAAAACAATATTTGCTCTGTGGACCGATCGAGGTAAAAAGGGACAGAAATTTAAACGCGAAATGACCTCATTCTCTTAATACAGGTCGGATCGCGCTCATTTTTCGTTTCTGAGTTCACCTTGGGCAACTCCTAATTTAGCGACATCAGCGAAAAACCTAGGTCTTACGATAACAAAACGTGCGGCCCATGTTGACGGATGGACGGACGGACGGACGGACTGACAGACAGAACTGAATAGCTATTCTACCAGCTCGCTGACTTTGTCAGCTGAACTAATAATCATTATACTTACAAACTTTCGACAACTCTAATACAACAAATAGCAGGCAGGCGAACCACCAAAATTTCGTCATCTTGCAAGAGTTTCAGTTCGGATACTGCGAAACTAACGAATCATAATCTCATTATATCCAGCACGTCATCCCTTTTAATTCTTTTTGCTGTAACCATATGCCCCAAACATAAATAATTATACTTAATTATTATACATTAATATCTACTCATCAAAAATAGATAAAAATTTTATCTATAAATTTTGCAAATGCCAATATGCTTGCGCCTGGAAAACATCTTTTTCACTGTACCAACAACTTTCATCAATGATATTACCCCTTGGATCCGTCTGGCAAGCCTGGCATACCACAAAATGGACAGCAAGGTACCAATAGGAACAGTATTAGGTACCAACGCTCCACCCTCACGGTTTGGTGAGACAACCATTACCTCCAGTTCGGTATCAATTCCTTAAACCCAGGTTGGATAGTTATTATGAATAGAAGCCTATTGGCCTCAGGTTCACAATGGGATTGGTTAGACCACAGGCCTCTGAAACTTATGTACTGTTTATAGCTTGATATACTTTTAGCACATCGCCATTGCCAATTGCCATTCACCAGGTATTGAACTCACCCATGAAAAAGCCCCAGGTCACATGAGAAAATGGTTGACGAACCAGAAGATGTAAACAGCGAGATTCCAACATGAAAATTGTCAACAAAATCACCTTTACGGACTTGATCTTCTGTTGCAAAAGATTGGATACATAATTTAAAACAAGGGGATGACAAAGGTATAGTTGTCATTAAAAATAAAAGCAATCTTACGGACCAAAACCAAAACTTTTACCGTCTTCATGAAAACTTAGAAGGCGGTCCGCACTTACGAAAATCAATGACGCAATACTCTATAAGAACACGTCGAAATTATCCTCAAAAATAAGAAATAAATTGAAAATAACATAATTATAAAACGGGCACACATGAGTTTTTTTGCGAAAGAAACCAGGTTTGTCAATCACGTTCTATTTTACAATTCACGTTCTATTTTTCGGCATTGTCAAAGGGAAAGGTTCCAATTCATGAAGTGAATATACTCTCAACAATGTTGACATATTTTCGACATTCCCGCATAACTGTTAAACAGTTAACGTCTAAAGACGATCCCACTCGACAAATAGTAATATCAATTCATATCAAATACCATAAAAACCTTTTATTTGATTTTTAAAAGCAGTCATCGAGTAAACGGACATCACCCAAAAGATCCAAGAAATAAACAGACAAATAACCACAGAAACACTGAAAAAAAACTAGCAATTTACACCAAATAAATCTGACGGGAGACGAAACTAGATACAAATTTAACTAGGTTATGCAAAATAATAATATCTGTAGTGATAGATTTCGAGGAGTAAATCGACGAAGAAAAAAAGAGAGAGGCAAAAATAAGGATCACATCGTGAACCAATTTTAATCATTATACTTACAAACTTTCGATACAAACTCCAATACAAAAAAATAGCAGACAGGCGAACAACCAAAATTTCGTCATCATGCAAGAGTTTCAGTTCGGCAGATGCAAAACTAACTAAGCATAATCTTATTATATCCAGCACGTTATCCCTTTTAATTTTTTTTTACTGAGACAAGACCACAAATGATTTTTAAGCCTTTTAGCAGCTAAATTGTCAATGTTTGACCGCGTCGCATCAAATACTGCGTGGGGTTGTGAATCTGAAATTTTGATATGATATTTCGAACAGTCGGACAAATAAATGGTGAAAAGTAAACTACTAGTTGACCACGGAAATTTTTCAAGCATCGACAAACTGGACAGACGTTGATATTTCCACTCATTTCACCCAACTGGCAGAAAAATCTCAAAGCACGCCCAATATTGCCAAATTAGCAAAATTCTAAATTAATTTTTTCATAAACTAATTTCTTGATATCTGTAGACTTGCCACACCAAATATATTTTCAATACCTCTCCAAATATGCACTTGGCAGTTAAAAACATACTCGTGTCTAAATGATAGGTCTGGAACATCCAACCTATGAATATTCAATTAATGGTGGACTTGTGGCTGCTGTAACCATATGCCCCAAACATAAATAATTATACTTAATTATTATACATTAATATCTACTCATCAAAAATCAGTAAAAATGTTATCTATAAATTTTGCAAATGCCAATATGCTTGCACCTGGAAATCATCTTTTTCACTGTACCAACAGCTTTCATTGATTATACAACCCCTTGGGTTCGTGTGCAAGTGTGGCATGCCTGGCATACACCAAAATGGACAGTGAGGTACCAATACGAACAGTGTGGTACCAATACGGACATCATCATCATCATCATCATCATGTCCAGCAGCCATGCGGCCATTGGGGCGACCCTAAGCTGTTAATGATGCGACACCACACGGTTCTGTTCTCGGCGAGGCGGATCAGGTCACTGGTCTTTCTTCCAGTCCAATGCGTCACGTCATCCATCCAAATTCTCTTTGGATGGCGGCTACCCTCCACTGGCCGAACCACCTCAGTTTTTCTTCTTGGCAACGGTTAGGAGGCTGTCGTGATGCCTGATGTACTGGGTGACAAATACGGACAGCGAGATACCAATACAGACAGTGACGTTCCAAAACGGATAGTGAGGTACCAATAAGGACAGTGACGCACCAATACGGACAGTGACGTTCCAATACGGACAGCGAGGTACCAATACGGACAGTGACGTTCCAAAACGGATAGTGAGGTACCAATACGGACAGTGAGATACCAATACGGACAGTGACTTTCCAAAACGGATAGTGAGGTACCAATAAGGACAGTGACGTTCCAAAACGGATAGTGAGGTACCAATAAGGACAGTGACGTACCAGTACGGACAGTGACGTTCCAAAACGGATAGTGAGGTACCAATACGGACAGTGAGATACCAATATGGACAGTGAGGTACCAATACGGACAACGAGGTACTAATATGGAAAGTGACGTACCGATATGGACAGCGAGGTACCAATATGGACAGTGACGTTCCAAAACAGATAGTGAGGTACCAATACGGATAGTGAGATACCAATACGGACAGTGAGATACCAATACGGACAGTGAGATACCAATACGGACAGCAAGGTACTAATATGGACAGTGACGTTCCAAAACGGATAGTGAGGTACCAATACGGACAGGGAGGTACCAATACCGACAGCTAGGTACCAATACGGACCGTGAGTTACCAATTTGGACAGGGAGGTACCAATACGGACAGTGACGTACCAATACGGACAGTGACGTTCCAAAACGGATAGTGAGGTACCAATATGGACAGTGACGTACCGATATGGACAGTGAGGTACCAATTTGGACAGGGTGGTACTAATTTGGACAGTGGCTTACCAATATGGACAGCGAGGTACCAATACGGACAGTGACGTTCCAAAACGAATAGTGAGATACCGATACGGACAGGGAGATACCAATACGGACAGCGAGGTACCAATACGGACCGTGAGGTACCAATTTGGACAGGGAGGTACTAATACGGACAGCGAGGTACTAATTTCTATTTCAAAACACCTCAAACCAAACACTGAAATGGGATTTTTAATGTTTCTAGTTTCTCTTTTGAAGGATCACACTGGAGAAGCAATTCCCCAGATTGCCGATAATTGGGCAGGCCTTCCAGTTTGCCGAGCTGGCCGGTCCTGGGGAAGGAAAACATTATTCAATAAAAATGGAAAAACTGTGGTTTGGAGTCCTTCAAAGAATTATCGTTGCCTTAACGTAACGATGGCCCGTATTTCAAGGATCCTATGCGTGATCCAATGGGGGGGGGGGGGGGGGGTGTCCCTTGGTCGTAACCCCGCCACAACCCACGTTCAATACATATCGCGCGGATACGAGCACGAGTCTTAATCAATTCCACGTCATTATATTGTATAGTAATTTGGCCAGGTTTAACACCCATGGTTGGACATCAAAACCAAATTATTCTCAAAATCTCCGAAAACATATATAGGCCTATATGACACTCGCGAAAATTTAGCAGTTCGGACCGACCGGACGCGATATCACCTTTCGAAAACGATTTTCTTAGAGGACATGACCTGCCTGACTAAAGAGTCAATCCCATATATCTTCAAAGATGATATTTTAACCCGCAGGTAACTAAAACATACCTTGGCCTACATAAATGACACAATTCAGGATAAATTGCGCAATCAAGACCACCTTCCAAAAGAATCTCCAAATTTATCTGAATTTAAATTTAGATGTTCTTCTTCTGTCTTCAACAGCGTTGCCCCAGTTGTTGGCAACGACCCGACTTATTGAAACTTTGGCCTCATTACTGTCTAACCCAGGAAGTTGTATCTTGTATCTGTTAATATAATGAATATCGTTAGCCAATTACTGTTAGAAAGAATTCATTTAGTGGAGCTGAAGACGCACGTATGCCTTCAACATGCATTCGACGTGGATTTTGTTCGGATTTTTGTTGATGTCGTTGATTCTGTCGATTAAAGGGTACCCTATTACTTGTGGATATTGCAGATTTAAGGTGCGCACAATCTGTAACCGTGGTAAATGCATGCCCAAGAGGTTTTACAAGTCTCAGTATCCCATCCTTATATACAAATGTATGCACGGTATATACATGTACAGCAATGGCTTACACCCACACGAGGGAGGAAATATTCTTTTTCGGGTCGCCGGGATTGCCCGAAAATGACTATAGGGATTCGGGATAGAGGAACATTTCCTCGGGAAAATCGGGACGAAGGTGCCGTCTGGAAGCGGAATTTGCAGGATATGACAAATGGGAATCGGGATTTTTCTTCTAACAATCTATGGTGATGACCAAAACGCTTCCAAAGTAGCCCTTATAGATTATTTGACCAAAATTGTTTCTAGTGATATATTAGTCGATAACAATTCTTTGTCCCAGCAGAAACAGGCGCGGATCGGAGGGGGGGGGGGTAAGGTTCGCACGTCAACGCAATCCTATTTGATGCCTGAAATGCTTGAAAATCGCAACAACTGCATGCCTCCTAAATGTTCAAACTTTTCTGGTGGAGTGCATTTCTTTGATGATACTTTTGACTTTTCAGACACGCTCAGCCGGTTACCAGCCTTGCAGGGTAATCAACTATGGACAAGGTAAATTCATCGTGGACTGCATCAGCTTAGGCTGGTTGGGACAGCGAAGGAACTTCTGTAACCGCAACAAATATATTGTTATCTTAAAGGGACAACTTAGGCTTGATATATTGTGGTTTTTTCATCCAAAAATGGTTTCCAGCAGGACCGTGACATCTCCAAATTAACAGGATAATTGAAAAACCATTGAACTGTAATAACCAATGCACTATAGAACTGCATGTATCCAAAGGCCTACCTGAGTTTCACAAGCCATGTCCAAGGCTGCCTCACAACCCTAGCAAAAATCGTTTTTCGAGATCAGTTGTAATGTGATTCTACAGGTGGCGACGTATGATGGCAAGCAGGGGGTATTTTTCTTCTCGTCAGGTAAATCCTACACCCACGTTGTCCCTTTTAAAATAGCAGTTCACATAACTACACTGTATTTTTTCAAGTTTTTTTCTAGGCTTCGGTGTCGGCGTAAAAGGAATAGAAGTCCACCAATGTAATAGTCCTACCCTATTGTTATCTTGTTGTGTTAAGCTTCAAGCCTACAGCTAGCGATACCTTAACCTTAGGCAATAAGGAATTCGCTGATGGTGGGAACTCTTTGAGCCCTGTCACATCTACCTTTCCTTGATAAGCAGTTTGTTTCGTTCCATATTTCTTGTTTAGGATGCCAGAACCCGAGTGCCCTGCCGAGGGCTTCCGAGTGGCCTGGAGCACCACGTGATCTTGCCGTCACATTCCACAAACACCGACACAGGTTTCTAATGCGAATTTCGTTCAAACCACCGGACGGTAAGCGTGACGTCATTGCTGAGGTATCCATTAGCGAATGGCTTGAGACGCTAATATTCATCATGAATATACCTCGAGGTTGGAAAGGGGATTTCGAATCATCAATTTTTAAAAGTCTAACAGTGTAGAACAAAGACACCTCGCGATTAACTACATACACCCGACTGACGATCTCTTTGCATGCGAAGGCAGGTGGCGCAGGTTAGAGCGCTCTAGCGTACGCATGCGCACAATAGGGTGGATCGGAAAATTGTGTGTACAAACTAACCATCGATCCCTTATTTCTATTCCAGCAAGTATCTCTGCGTTGAAAGGTGTCATGGTTGCGATCATAGCCACCAGTGGGCGCGACCTTGGCCAACTCGTCACCTGCCTCGTTTATAACCTTTCCAGAGTTGATTGGAATCAAGTAGGACGACAGGTGGGTTGAAAATCAGAGGTGGGCCATCATTATACACTCGGGTAGAAAATTGCAATCTTCAATGAGATGTCAATCAAATTTACCACCGAATAAAATAGTACACTCTTAAAAATAAATTAAGGTTTGTGAGCTCTTCAAGGGTTTTTTCGGACAACGTCTGGAAGTAGTGTGTCCTTCGGTTTTTATTGTTTTGATTCGCGATCAGCGGGCCCACGCCCACCAATCTCGTCCCCCAATACACCCTCTCAAGTGTAGGTGGCACTGCACAGTGCGGTGGACGGTGTCATGGGCCGCCTCAAATATCGGCTTCCGGCACACGATTCAAGGTATTGTTCCAGTTCCCGGCGAGACCAATCTTTCTTGCGTAACAGGCACCATAATCCACACATTTCTTGGTTCGTAGGAATCCACAGAAGATGTCTACAGCATTTCCAGGACATTTAATTGATACATTTACCGATTTGTGGAGCGGCCTTTGACGCAACTGGGATTATAAAAATGGTGTCATTGCATTTTGCCGATCTTTATCGCCTTTTGCAAACACAGCCTACCGACGAGGTTGGTTAGTCGATATGACTGCTATTTGCTACATTGAATCACGTATTTCCCTCTCGAATCATATTGGTCCTGTGGGTGTTAAATATCTATATGGCCCTGTACTGTAAATCCTTTTCTTTCAGACTGACATAGAGCTGTACCTGACGCCAAGAAACTCGAACGGATGTCACAATCTCCCTTTTGTCTGGTTCAAACCAGGGGAGTCCTTCTACATAAACGTCGAGTCCCTGCCCGCCAGGGCCGCCTACCACCCTAACCAAGGCAGCAACTCCGTGGAGAAGTACTTTCGAATCCCTCCCAAGGCGAATATGACTGACCTTGCCGTTTTGTAAAGTCCCTCCCGTTATGGCCGCCTCTAGAAATATCCGAGGCAGCAGTGTGACTCTAGCACCCCTTGATGCCCCCCCCCCCCTTTCAACCACAATGATACTTCTACAATGCATAACTTGGCAGGGAAGATGAGACAATGGCCGAGTTGAAGGTGGGCCGCGTTGCGGGATATCCCTGCCAGCGCTCGCTTCAGAAAAACTGTAGGAAGATTCAGCCAGCCGGAATTCGCCGCCACTTTCCGACTGACAACAATATCGTGTAATTGAATGGCGAATCATATTGGAAGAGGATATATACATAGCATGCTGTGTATGCAACACACAGTAGTTTTAAGTTCACAGCGTTTTATATTACTATTCATTAGGCTCGTTATAAAGCTAGCAACATTTTCTCTTGAATACACAACATGTGGTGTATACAATGTACAGGCACGCGCATTGTCTAGAGTACACAGCAGACTTCGCTGGCTAGAGAAAACTGTTTTGGTCATATGGCACACATGCCATCCAAAAACCGGGGCTCCATACGCCTTAGATTTACTTGGGGGCAGGGAATGGATGAGAATTTGCCCCAACTTGAAGGGAAGCGGGGAGTTCTTCCACCGACACCGCCACCGCCATTTTTTCTCCAGCTGACGTCATGGATGACGCGGTTTATTAATTCGCCTATGCTGTGCATGCAACCAACTTGTTCCTGCGTACACAGCGTCTGCTGTGGACATAGCCACTTCGAATCTTATCAGTGATCGTGTACTGACAAAAAAACATAAATGCTTGAAAAAAAATACTTACAACGTCTTAGCTTTTCACCGCTGTGACGTTTTTGAACTTAACAAATAATTTGTTAGTTAATTTGAATTTAACAAATAATTTGTTTTCGACGCGATCCCTTGTCAAAAAAGATAAGGTGGCTTAATGAATTTATACCGAACTGGGGGTATTGGCTGTCTCGCTAAACACGGCGAGGAATGGAGCTAAAATGAAGGCCAACACCGAGGCGGCTGCCAAGGTTTTGGGAGAAATAACAGCTCCACTCAGCGGCGTTAGGTGAGATTCCACCAGATTTGGTATCTATTTCTAATGTAAGACACCTCGAAATTGATATATTTTAAAGTGGTACGCCGTTGGTTATACTCGTGGTCCAGGAAATAGTAATGCAGTTGTACACCTTTCCGTAGTACAGTTATCATGCATACGAACTTGCTGAAACTTGATATTTGTAGTGTTCGTATATCTGTCTACACAACGGAAGTGCTGAAATTTATACTCGGTACGTAATGGGAAATTATCAAATTCAATTACAAATTTCATGTCTTAAGTTTAACGTACGGCGTAGGCCTTTAAGCATTATCGATCGGAGATCTGCTGTGGATACATTCTACGTACCGACCTTAAGAGGTTATGGTTGTCTATGTGGGCAAGATGGGGTTAATACATGATCCATCATAAAAATAAGAGGTAAAAATTGTAACTAAGTGTTTTAGAATCCTCAACAATTTAGGTATTGAAAACCGACAACAATGCTGAAAACTAAGTATATGTCGTAATCACGGATTAAGATTTGGTTTCTGATCCGATAAAAGCTAGATTAGGAAAAATTGGAAAAACTTGGATCAAAACATAATGGCATTACTGATGTTTTAATTAATAGTAAATCCCTCTGTATTTATCTCCATTGTTACTGAGGTTGCCAGACTCCGGCGAAGTGATAGTACTACATTGTATTAGTAGCGTGGTCTTAATATACTTGAATATTATGTCTGCTTTGGAGAATATAAGGTTGCCTGGTATTTTGAAACGAAAATATGCTTATGTATATATTACAGACTAGTATTCTAATCCCATGGATGTAAGACCGTTTCATTAATTCAGAACATGGCCAACCCCTGGACAAGGACATGGCGCCATAAATTTGGGATAACCTGGTGTCGCCCAGCGACCAAACGAAAACAACGTTATTCGAAATGGCATCGAACGACCATGTGCATTTATATCAAATAAAGTTTGGCTTGAATATTTAGAAACTGTCTTATATCAATGAAAGTCGAGCATTCACAGAAATATATGATGCATCAGGGTTACATTAATACAAATCTAAACTGAATTCTGTGAATGCATGGATATAATGCTGCACAAAAATTATCATAGCGACTTTTACCCGTTTTTATATTGACGATGCAAAAATAGCGAACTACCGATATTCATTAAAATTAGCAAGTACGAGATATTCGCTTTTCCCGTTTTCGATGCGTCATTGTGGGCTACTCTGCACTCCGTAGTGTATGAAACGTTTATTTGTCAAGACGCTTTAATATGAAGCGAAAGACGTGCGTACATTTCTTTTTGCTGAATTCCGTTTACGTTTTGGTTGCATTCGGATTCGGAAAATATGAAACTACGGAATTTCTTGAGATAAGAGAAATTAGCTTTGCCGCTTCCAAGGTCAATCAAAGGAAAATCCGGATTCTTGGTCCCTTTTTTAAGGAATGGAAAACGCGAAGTTTCCAGGATTGTTGCATTGCGTGTGGCGTCAACGATAGGTGCCATTCCTTTAATTTCGATAGGAAGCTTGGAGTGTGCCAATTGAGTGCCTTTACACCGTCCTGCACGGCGGATTTTGAGCATGGTTTCGAACCACTGGAGGTGAGTAAGTTATATGAAATCATTTGCTAATGAAGAAGAAAATTTTGCCGCTGATTGAAGAAATATTCAACTACTTTGCCAACTTGACAGTGGATAACACATACTTTTAAGGGTGTACTTTTAAACAGTCGGTGTGACATGCGATCGAACCGCTGGAGGGGACTAACTTTTAAAAAAACACCTTTCTTTTGCCAATCGTAAATTTTTAAAAATCATTTAGCCAACATTACAGTGGATTACACATACATTTAAACTACAGTCAGTACACAGTTGTTTTATAATTATAGTATCCTTTTATAGCAATTACCCTGTCGGTCCTGTACTTTTACCTACGCGCTCGATGGATTCTACGCACACACACACGCACCTCGAACTCCAGTGCAAATCCGCCATTGGTGACGACGTTGGCGCCAAAAACTATTTCTCTTGACCTCGATTCAAAAGCCTTTTTGAATAATGCGATCCAAACGATAACATCCGCTACAAACATTCTTGATCAACTAGTTGAACTTTATAAAGACGCTGTATGAAGAAAAATTGCACAAATATCGAAATGCAAGATTATTATGAGGAGAACTATTTTGGCCGATATTCACCCTACCACTTGCTCGACCTCGTCACAATCGTCATGTGGTGAGGACTCGGATTGGCGTTAGAGGGAATACATCCGTCCCCCCAATAGCCCCTCTAATGTTAGACTGATTCTAACATTTTAACATTTTTTCACAATTCTTTGGGCATGTTGGGTACAATTGTAATTGTAAACTAGTCCTACCTTGGAACAAAGAGGAAAATACAGAACTGTGCATAACCCTTTCCTTCTCTAATCAGTGGAACTTCATCATATTGTTTTTGAACTTATTTTCTGAGGAGATCCAACCGAGATGTTTCCTCACACGACTTCTCTTATCTCAGGGCCGGGGACAGGACAACCCTCTTTGTCCATGCTCAACTTGAAAAAGCAATAGTAAGATGTTCCATTCATTATGGAAGGAAAGGGTTAATAGGGAATGAGAGATTTTTTCATTTTCTTGGGGCTTCTAAACTCTTGCTGAGTCTGACACACACGCTCAGAGGTCATCACTATAATACTGTATTACTGTGTCGAATCCTCTGCAAACAGTTTTTCTGTCCGTCGACGTTTTGTCGATAAGAATAAATACGCCGTGTCAAATACCTGTCGAATAATTCAAGAGAACTTTCCATATGATGAGTGAAAATCAAAATGTTGTAAACCCCCGTCGATTTCATTTCACGTACTTAACAAACTAGCGGCTACAATGTAGTCCCGGCTCTGGAAAAAAGTTAGGTGTCGAACGCCTGAGTCGGGAGTTTGCATTGGCAGCTGCATAAGTCAATCAGATAATCCAACTGGACACTTTCTTCTCTCCGCAGGCTTGGCAAGTCCACTTCGCGAGGCAAAATTGTAAGTCATCCCTTTTCTAAAACGTATCATCAATAACATGGCGATCCGATGCGGTCACATGCGCCCGTTTCAGTTGAACTGAAATTATGTTAAGTTGAACTGATATCTTTTTGAGTCAAGCCAAGAGTCCACGGACCCTTTCATTCCATATACGCGAACAGAAAAGAAATCTGAGAAACATTTCGCACAGCAGGGTTTCACTACTTTAAAGGAGTAGGCGTATTATTCCTTTAGTACATGTTTATTTTTCTCGTCGGTTTCCGATCTTTACAGTACCCGATGCCGAACCAATGGAAGGTCCGAAGCTTCGACTTTATAGACAGAGGTCAAGGACACACGTGTACAGAAGGCTCAGAGTCGCGAGGGAACCAGTCGTGACCTTTGGCGGGTTCGACAGCACGAAATCTGGAAAATTCTTCACAGCGGATTTCAAATATAATATGCAAATATGTGTCCATATCCCCCCGACGGTGAGGAGAGTTTCAAGAGGGAAACGCTCGACTGTTGCCAAGAAAGGTGGTGAAGGGATTAGAAGTAGAATATTTGGTCGTCGGAGGACACGATCTGTCCAAAGAAATCAACCCAATTTTTTCACTGGTAGACCTCATCGCAAACGCCTGAGAAAGGTACCTGGTGGTGATAAACAATACCAAGAGCTCACGCGGCCAAGTCCTAGTGCCAGACGACCAAAGTATTTCGAGCCTCCTCGGCTTCACCGCGCCCACCTGGTGAACTCAACGCAGCCCCTCCGAAGCAAGTTACTCGGAGGTCGCAACCAGGACCTAGAACCCACGCGGTCGAGGCCAAGCATCGAAGTGTCATCAACAAGACGGAGATTTATACGCTCTTACAGGAGGCGGACGAGGCGGTACCGGCTGGTCGATGTGAGGAAGTGGTTTGGCGAAGGTGTGGTTTGGTCAAAAGTTGTATACTTCCCTGGATTTGTGTCGGTAACGGACAGAGTGAAGGGTAAGTTTAAGGTCCGTCAGGTCCGCGTTTTGAATCATGCCAAAAACTTATGACCATTCTTTATGTATTATCACAATGTCTGCTTGATTTGAACTTCTTTTCCCGAAATCAATGACTTTTTGTTTGAGGGTCTTTAGTTATAAAAGTGGCTCCATGTTCATCATTGCTACAGCAGCAGATTGAACCCTTACACTAATGTGGGCGACCTCCTTAAGTTAGTCGCGAGGCAGTAATCATAAGTGGTTAGATTGGACTTTCGCCAAATGAATGAATGCACTTCTGGTATGTTTGCATTATGAACAACAAATTTACAACTTAGCTAGACACTTTCAATTCTGGAATATTTTTGAAGCACAACAAAATTCGTTGCAGACTGATTCAGTGAGTGTCCCCAGTGCAACAGCCTGAAACAATTCTAAGCAGGTTTCAAGAATTTTAGAAGATAATGTAAAAAATAGCAGGAAAATGGAGGATAAGAAAAAGTGTATTTCCATAATTGTCAATCAAAGAACGAAGTGGCTGTGTAAACAGCAGACTGCTGTGTACGCAGGAACAAGTTTGTTGTATGCACAGCAGAGGCGAATTAACATAACAGCGTCATCAATGACGTCAGCTGGAGAGTAAAAAGGCGGTGGCGGTGGTGGTGGAAGAACTCCCAGCTTCCCTTCAAGTTGGGGCCAAATTCTCATCCTTTCCCGCCTTCCAAACAACTCTCTTTCGGTATCGGGAGCAACACAACGTTGCCTTTGTAATACGGCAATCCAGAACCATCGACAAACAAGAAAGAATCTTAAAAAATGAAGGGAAAATTCCACAGCACTTGAAGTACGTGGTGGAAACACACACGCCGAAGCCCCGGTTTTTCGATGGCATGTATGCCATATGACCAAAACAGTTTTCTCCAGCCAGCGAAGTCTGCTATGTGTGCTCTAGACAATGCGCGTGCCTGTACATTGTATACACAGCATGTTGTGTACATATCCTCTTCCATCAAAGAAAGGGGTTACGGTCTGCGTTTTACAGTTCATGAAATGTCGATATCTCTACAGCGTTCTGCGCCTGTATACAATTTCTTAGAAGTTTTCTAATTGTATGTTAGAGATATAGCCATGCTGAGGATTCCATCGCAATTACAAGTTGAGGAAAACAATCTTATTGTGCGTCTTCGCCCCAAGTTTTCTCGGGTATTAGGACTAACATGTCTAAGGTTTTTGGTCTGTTGAATTCCCAACATTTTTTCGGGTCTTATTTCCTCGTTTTATACGCACCCAAGCATTTTTAATGGTTTGACTGACGTTTTAAACTGTATTTGTAGCTTATTTCTCTCTCCTCGGTAGCACTATCAGAAATGCATGATATATTTCAAGTTTTTTTTCCCATTCTCAGTGCTTATTGCATTCGATGATTCAAACTATACTATTTCTATATATATATATGCGATCAAAACCCGACAGAAAAGCTCATGATATGTGTATTTGGCAGTATCGTATGATTGTCAATTTTGCCACGAGAAACGACCCACTCTTGGCATATTATATAAATATTGCCCGCCACGGAGTGTAACATGCCGAATGTCGTCACACCGGGAGACATGACAAAAAGTCCACCGGCTGGAGCGGGCAAATTTGCGAATACCTCACGGTCACGTGACGCGTATCAGCCAATCATATTCACGGAATCTCACTTGAGGTATGAGATTGTGAAATATCACCGTTTTGTTATATGTTTTGTAATACGTTTTGTAGTGGAGGATTTAGGGCGATACTAAATCATGCACGCATGTAAGCAGACTGCGCAACGTCATTTGCTGGCTCGGTAGTGTTGGCTGATTGGTCAGTTATGTGAGGAACAGTACCATCGTCAAATCCGGGACCGAAGTTCTTGAGTGCGGTATTTGTAATTAGGCCTAGGCTCACAATGTGGAGTTGTTGAGTTGTTCAGCAGGCTACTTCTTGATTGAGTGAGTCACCAGGGGCGGGGTGAGTCACTGCAAAATCATTCATCATGTGACATGTCACTTCAAGGAAGTTTAATAATCTAGTACATGGTCATACACCAGGCGGAGAAAGTCACAGATAGCAAAAAAACCTTAAATTTGGGCGGCAACGAACAAAGGAACATGTGGTATGAGACCACGTGGTTTCTTAGCACAGTTCACATGCTGCTTGTTTGCTTGGACTTTCGGGATTACTCTAAGTTGTTTGTTTTGGCTGGCAGTGGCTTTCTCCACCTATAATCACTCACGGCTCTGGCACGTCAGGGGCTCATGTCATGGTCTATATACTGATATTCGAGAATGAAGTATTAGTGAACTCACCTCCACATCAAGGCCACACGCTGCTTTTTCGAGCCAGCGCGACAATGTGGGAATCGTGGGCGATTTGTTATATCCTCCATCGTGTCATGAACTGATCGGAAGGTGATGATCATGTGACGTCATAAGTTCTAAACGCGGGAAATATGAATAATGCTCATTCGTGGACTTATGCGGGGCGAGATTAGATTGGAAGAACTGTCATTTGGGGGTGGGGGGGGGGGGGGGGGGTTCCTGGGGGTCATGTGGAGTTAGCGCTCAAATGTTTTCTTGCCGGGTCGGGTATTTTTACAAACGGGTTTGACACCCAAATATAGATTTACTCCTGGGTCGTTTCCTTGGAGCATTTGTTTAGCAACATAGGGGGCCCTTCTGAGCCTGAGGGTTAGGAATTTATAACATATATTACACAATTAAATATGAATTCTACTTTCTTAGCTTGAGGCTTCGTTTGGCCATGGACTCATACTGCATGGTAATAAACAATGATATGCAGGCCTATGCATTGTACTTGGCCGCCGTGGCTTCCTACTGGCATGACTGGAGATTAACAATTAATAGCATGGGTGAAGCTAGTGGGGGCCAGGGTGGGGGGCAGGGGGACAAATGTCCTCCCCCAGAAGTCACTAATAGGCCTACCGGTAGGCCTACCACGGTTAGGTGCCAATTTCGATATATGGCCGGCCTATAATTGTCTCCGTTATCTTCGGCCAGGCCAGCGGTGAAGGAATCCATCTCCAGCCACATGTGCAGTTAACTTGGACAGAGTATTTTCTTCTACCTGGGACGAATTTTAGCTTCAAGGAAAGTCGTTTTAGCGTCTCATTCGAAGGGCGACGGCGCAGTTCAGTGTCCGTCTTACTCAAGGACATTTAGACGAAACAGCATTATTCTTCTGAGTGTCGAACTCAGCCCCGTAATATGAACCCAGTGCTCTGAATATATTGCCACTCGTGATTTCCCCATTGCTGTTCCAGGTTGTGTCCATTTCTTGAGCGTGCGTGGTAGATACTATGGTTGTGCCGATCTCCACAGCGATGGAATGTCAACAGTGGAAGTACGCCATCTTATAAATGGTAGTTTTGCTGTAGCTCTGACCATGAAATCAGGGAACGGGAGCAGCGTGAACTACTTTTTTGATCTATACGTTTACACTAAGGCAGGTTTTTTAAAGTCTCACATTAAGTTTTCTGTCTCAGGCACAAAATCTCCGCGCTCTGGAGTCGGAAGAAGAAGAAGATGTAAGGTCTAAATATATTTTCGTTGTGGGCAGCGTAAAGCCGCTGAGTTTGAGTTATGTACTTGGAACAATAAACAACATAGGTTTCGTAAGTTAGCTTTGCTTTATTTTTTCTCACTGTTAAGCGCATGCGCTAATATTCGGGAGATAGGTGCATCCTGAATGTTAGCGCATTGCGCGTAAATACTCATTAATACGGTATGCGGTTTTTATTACTGCAGTTTGACGGGCGCTTGGATGAGGATAACCCTCCGTACAGCTTCAAGCGTATCGGGTGCCTAAACGAAGGCAGAGAAGTGTTTGCCAGTGACAAGATACCTATCTGGTCTGTCAGTGACAAGGGTTACATCGTTGCTGTCATCACGGGAATGAGAAATAGTGGGGTAAGCCAAAGTAATAGTCAATAAATCAGTTCAAAATGTGGAAAAAACCCTCCGTCATGTCCGTACTTCACGCGTGTATAGCTAGGGAGATTTCACAAAGCCGCCGAAACGCAAACGCGAACGCCGCCTATTCCATTGTTCGAGACATATTTATCGGGAAGTCAAACAATTGGATGGGCGTTCACGTTGGAGTCTCGCCGTTTTTTTTGAAAACACCCTAATGGCACGCATTGCAGGGAGGTATTTAGCAGTGTCAAGCTACCCAGTATTTGATCTGTCACAGACAGTAAGTTCATAGGCTGTCATAACCGGGATTAGATATACAAGTAGTTGGGTAGGTCTGAATCCGTGTAGCTGTGACTTGTCCCGTCCTTTGTCCTATCATTACTGAGCACTTGTCAAAAACTATGTCGTATTCCATTTCAAAACATACCAATTACACATGTAAAAAAAGCCAAAATTGATAGCGCTGTCCGAAACAACTTCCTAATTAACAGGAAACAATCATTCCATGAATGAAAAATATACAATTCCAATCCGCTCCAGTCCAGTGTTTTCGCGATCAAGTGTTTTTGAATACCCCGTCTGGAGAATATGCGTCTCAACACATTTATACGTGATGGTTATCCCCGAACATCTCAATCCATATTCCAGGTATATCTTTGGGATAGCAGAAATCTCGGCACAACCGTATTGGATGTCTCGAGCCTTGAAAATCTTAATCCCTACTGGAAGAATCAGATCTGGAAGAACTTCAGCCCGCAGTCAGTGGCGTGGCACTGGAACAGTCATTGGGTTCTGGTGGCCGGGCGGGATCTCTCAGAGCAGAACGGCGTCGTGCACAGCATGTACGCACTTGGAATATCTTTCAAGTGTCCCGGGAAGGAACAGGTAGGATTCTGCTTTGCCTACCACTATTTTTTACGAGGAAATGATATCATCACGGTGTACTGTTTTGGCCTTCCGCCACAATGAATAAGTCGGTTTGGCTACCCTTGCGAAGAGCTACGGACGACGAACTACGAAGTATGCAAGAAAACGTTCTATCGGCGATTTTCTTGTACATTTTTCCAAATTCTTCCTCCAGCTAAGCATAAAGTAGATGCATGTAGTTTGTTCTGGTTGTGCACTAGAACATTTCATGAGTTGAGACTAACTTACCTGGGACTGGTTGCTCAAAACAAATTTTGTCATTAACTTGCCGTTATCTCCTTCAGTTCAGCCCTAAGACTCAATGCCAAGTTAAGTAAAAGCCAGCGTTAGTGACAATTTGAAGAACCGGGTGAATTTGCATAGGGGCTAGTGTAATCTATAACAGATTTTTTCGCTCTCTTTTGAAGGTTATGTGGATGAACACTGTCGGAGGTACAACATGCCACAGCTACCGCATCAGCGGTCCCCGGAATGGTTTCTTGGTGTGGTTTGCCCTCGGGAGAGGCAGCAAGAAACGCGATTACAAGTCCGTGGTTGCTCTCTGCCGCAACGATGGAGACAAGGGAGAGATCCTGCCGGAATTTAATATGTTCAGGCTGACTTTGAAGAAGAAACGACATCGAAGGAAGAAGAAGAAAAATGCCGACAAGCGGCCGTCCATTTAGCACGCACGCACAATCTTCCGATTGTAGCGTACGCCTACCCTCTCACGCATGCGTCTGCTGGAGACGAGACCACCAGCTGCTTACGCACGCAAAGAAGGTCTTTAGTCGATACTGGTGCACGCTGTCAATTGAGAACACTCTTTAATATATCAGTAAAAACAAGTAATTTGGTAGCTCCTTTTGCACCAACTGTGATTTTTTTTATTGCGAAATTTTGCTAGATGCCAATACTTGTTTGCTACTTTGGAGGCCACTGTTTACTATGTCCCTCTGTCTTTGACTTCGTGGTCTGCCTGCGGACCTGCGTTGCGACTGGGGTGTCCGTCACTCTGCGTTTACCAGCTGAGTCAATCGACCCATCTTTCCCTGCTGTTTCTGCTAATTGCTCCGTTTTGCTTTTGAAAGACAATCTAGGATTTTTGAGCATTTCAGTTGATGCTCCCTGTTGTTCAGGTTCCGTTGGAGTTTTGAGTCGTAACATTTTCTTAACAACCGCGGCAAAGTGCCTTTTCGTGCTTTTGGTTGCTGGCTCGGATGGTCCGTCAGTTGCCGTAGATGGTTGACCTGCTGTAGCTGGTATGTTCTCCCTATCCAGCCTTGGCTTCCTCGAGTCAACCGATCCATCGTTCTCTACCGCTTCTGCTAGTTTTTCCTTTTTGCTTCTGTGAAATACTTTGGGCTTTTCGAGCATTCTATTAGATGCCGCTTGATGTGCACACTCTAAAACTCCCTCCGCCTTCGTGGAATGCCTCCGGTCCTTCGTTGTGGCGTGGGTGGCCGTCCCTGTGCGTTTCCTTTGGCACGCCGACCCCTCGTTCTTTGCCACTGCTTGCGCCGCTGATTGTCTCTTTTTCCTTTTGTTAGATTCTGTGAGCTTTTCGAGCTTTCCATTAGATGCCGCCCATTGTGCACTTTTTAAAACTCCCTCCGTCTCCGTGGATTGCCTCCGGTCATTCGACGGGACTTGGGAGTCCGCCCCTGTGCGTTTCCTTTGGTTCGCTGACCCCTCGTTCTTTAGTACTGCTTGCGTTAATAATTCCTCCTCTTTGGGTTTGTGAGACACTGCGGGCTTTTCGAGCATTTCATTAGATGCCGGCCGTTGTTCACGTACTGTATGACCCTCTGCTTTCGTGAATTGCCTCCGGTCCTTCGTCGGGACTTGGGTGTATGTCGCTGTGCGCCTCTCTTGGTCCACCGACTCCACGCTCTTTGCTACTGCTTGCGCTGTTGATCGCCACTTTTTGCGTGTGTGTGACACTGTGGGATTTTCGGGCACTTCATTTGATGCCGTTTGTTGTTCAAGTTCTTTTAGACACTCTGTTCCGGTGGATTGCCGCCGGTCCTTCATTGGCACCGTCCCTGTGCGCCGCTTCCTTGAGTCAACCGACCCCTCGTTCCCTTCTGCTTCTGCTAAATGCTCCTCTTTGCGTTTGTGAGATACTGTGGGCTTTTCGAGCATTTCAGTTGATTCCGCCTGCTCTTCACGTCGCGCTTGATATTTGAGTCGGAACACTTTCGACACCACCGTGGCGAGATGCCCTTTCGTGCTTATGCTTGCTGGCTCGGATGGTCTATCAGTTGCCGAAGATGGTTGTCCTGCTATATCTGGTATGTTGCCCCTTTCCTGCCTTGGCTCCTCTTTATCATTTCCCTCAGTAATGCGTTGCAGTACAACTTGCATCAATCTCTTAAGTTTTGTTGGTTGTTGCTTTTTGCTCGCCCCTGGTACTGCTGACCCTCCTGGTCTTTCCGTTCCTCCAGCCGTTGCAGATTTGTCATTCCTCGCCTTTGGCTGCCCTTGACTGCCTCCTGCATTCATTAATCCTTGAGAACTAGTGTGGTTACGCACCTGCAATTGACCAATCAGCTTCAGAACAATTTGAATTTAAAACAGTTCAATACGGAGTCTGCAAACGAGGTTGTATTGGTAAATACACATGGCCCCGCATCACTAATCGACCAATTAGCATCAATGCATGGTCACACTCCCAAGTAGGGCTGCTATCTGTGCAATCAGAATGTAGTTCCTCTGATATCATGACCTCAGCTGTTTCTGCTAAACATTATGATGGACTTTGAGCCTGATGTTTGCCGGCGTAGCTTTTGGGATCAAATTAACCATCTCAAAAGATATGCTAATAATTTTTTTGTGGTTCGTAGCCACAGGATCATTTTGGCGGCATTCACTCCTGTACACTTGCGCGTACTGTTAAATCGAGCCAGATCACCCCCAGTGGCAAAGCGATAGAATTCTCAAATATATCCTTCAAGGAGCATAATAAAATGGCTCTTTTTATGCAGTCTTATGGAACTTCGGTCATCTCTTAGAGCTCTTCGATCAAAAGCGACATATTTGTGAGACACTTTTTGAAATTTTTAGGCCAAAATACAAAAATTAGACGAAACTACCTGTAAGTTGAAGTTTAATTGAGATTCTATCGAACCCTCAATTGGTGGGTGAGATAGAATCATGGTCAAAAACACATTTTTGGCGACCTCTGGGAGCCCCCCCCCCCCCTCAGACACCAACTTCCGGTCTTGCGCACGCCGTACAATCCACTGCCAATTATAGGTGGCGCCAAATGGTAGCCTAGCAACTGCGCCCCACCATCCATGAGCGACCTCTTTTGCCTCAAGTGCACGGTTAGCATGACTGTCTCCAAAGCTGGGGTGATTGCCGCGCAGCAGGACCACTTTACCCCTGAGGTGAGGCTTGTAGACGAAGAAACATATTGTGGTCTGCCTGCTGACCAGCATTTGTTTTGCCGATTTCTGCAGAATGAGATGCGCGACTCCGAGTTTGTCGAGCCATTTCAAGAAGCTATCCTTGTCATCTTTACCAGGTTTCGTTTTGTCTGAAACTTTAAAAACACATTTTTCGAGGTTTTTAATAATCATATTTGTATGGCTTTCCTACTTCTAAAAACAGCATTGCAGACAAGCGCAACATTACTCTGTGATGTACGACGAAATAATTACGTGTCTGCTAGTAGATGAAATCAAAACCGTTTATTTTTCACGCTATAGTCTTGTTGTCAAAGGCACGTGCGAAGACCCCCTCCCGGCGCAGCCAACTTATGTCGGCTGAAATGAATATCTTATTTCGCTACGATAAAAATCGCTTGTCCAGAATTGTACATCGACAATTATTAAGAGGTTTGGCATCGGCTCTCTACCTCTTTTTACTGAACTGTTGACTCTTATACTTGCGCGCCCCAAATTGGCGATTTTCGCCGCTGCGACCGGTGACCACGATTGCACGCTTGCGACTCTCGTTTGCGGAGGTCATTGCAGGTACCTATGACAAGTATCTAAGTAGGCCTTTAGATAACGTTAAACGTATTCGTTGCCGAGTCGAAGGCAGTATACGTTTTCCTTCTTCAACCTTTAGAATGGGTTCCCCAGCTAATCGAGAATACTCAAGGCAGGCCTTCCAACTCACCTAGCTGCCTGCCCTGGAAAGGGCCTGGGAATTGTGTCCATCACAAGAAAAATAGCCAAAATATGCGGTAATTGGCAATTTTATCGAAATAACATGTGTTTACTCATCATCATCATCATCATCATCTTTCGGTTTTTAACCCTTTTCCGTTTATTTCACCGCTTCTTAATTAAAATTTCTCGCGCGAGGTGGCAATCACACGCATATAACATAATGTCAATTTTCATTTTGCCTTTTTGGTTCCTCCATTTCTATCATTCCCCTAATTTCTGTTGTTTCAACTCCTTTTGTTTAGTTCATTTTTTTTTGTTCCTCACTCTAACTCTATATACACTATTCACACCTAAGTCCACTGTAGCTCAAGCACACTCAATACCGGTAGATGGAGGGGTCTCCCTTAAACCATCTGTCCAACCCTCTTTTACTGGTATAGCATATACGACAGTGCTACATGTACTTTGTAAAAATAAAATATCAAGTTTTTTTTCAATTGTCGCACGAACTCGTGTTTCAACAAAGAAATATAACTAAAATGTGTCTCTCCGACCGGATTCGAACCAGTGACCTAAGGATTCCAAGATTTTACCCACTACAGTCCTCCGCTCTACCAACTGAGCTACAGAGAGATCGATATATGTGCACTTTACTGTAAGTACATACATGGGTTACCAAAATAGGTCAAGGATTTAAACTTTTGCTGATACCTGACCACACAGGATATGCACGAGCCAGTCCAGACTGCACTTCAGAACTTTTGTACTGGATATGGTGATGGTATGGTTTACGCATAACTACCAATCAGCTAACAAAGCCAGAAAATAAGGCGAATCATCGTCATTTGCTGGCTCTATCAGCTGTTGCTCTTCGAAATAAAGGAGAAATTCAATGGACAACGCAACTTCAGTGAAAAAAATTACTTTCGCTTCGGTGTTGCGAAGTACTTTCCAATTTGGGAGACTTACCAAAAAACTTAGTTATAATTATATTATCGCCATCACCATGTAATTATTGATTGACGTTCATTCCCAATGAAATATCTGCCATTTAATCCACCTACTTACGAAGTTCAATTTACCAGCACAATTAGATTTTTCCTATGCTCGAATGAAGCCTGTCTGTGGTTCATAAAAAGGCTCTAAAACAAAAAATGCTGAACCTAATCGAGCGATATTGGTATCATTCCTCTCCTAGAAAGATTTCTCATCCACTGATATCAATGGTTTAACCTCCTGGTGGTGGAAGTATCCGGTTGCGTTTTTTCTGGACCAACCTGTATTGTAAAAATTGGTGGTCGTGATTGATAGGTAATTTCTTCAGAGAATGTATAAAATCCATCAGGCGTTCAAAATTTCTATAATTACCTTGATGTTTAAAAAATACGGGCTAGTGTTTGAATGTTTATGTTTTTCATGTTTTTAATAGAAATATTTTATTCGTGCGCGATATTGCTCATTCTACCATTCACGCATTCACGATCAGACATGTCGGTTGAAAGGACGACATGGGTTATCCGACTTGTAATCCGAAGATCGGGTGCTCTGTATTTCAAAGCTTTTCATAGAAGTGTAAAATAAATGTGTCGAACGTATTCACTTTTTGAAACTCGCCCTTGTTTCATTCATATCTCCTTATTTTGGTCTAAGATTGGTCGAAAAACATCACGAGAAGACTTAATCGGTCTGGCTCTTCGATCGCCTTGGTCTCATTGTATACATTGCAGTAAGGTGTATTACTCTAGCATGCTGTAATTTAACAGCAGTAGCCACACTGTCCACATTCGTGAAGGATTTCTATTCTATCTAGTGAAGGCAGAATGTTTTGTTTAAGATGAGTGGATAGAACATCATCATGGTCAGCCTTACTTATCATACGATTGTAACAAAACAAAGAGGAGAGTTATTTCATCATCAAATCAAATTTTGTTTCCTTTATAAAACGTCTGCAAAATAAGTCACATCTGCCTTGAAAGATCTGGTCACACCATTTTTATCTGTTGAGGTAATGCACCATCGCACAAATAAGAACCTGAATAATTGACAGGTTTCGCAAGCCTTACAAAAAGCCACAACATTCGAAGTACGGGGTGAATGTTCCATGAAGCTAAAACTGTCGCCAAAGTGGGTTTTGATTAAAATTACCAAGCCAATATGCACCTGGCCCAATACCGGAAAGGGGCGATGGCCAACAAAACTTGACTTAGATGAGGTAAAAGCTCTTAAATATACCCAGACTTTCTCTTTGGTGAAGACGAGTCCTCGAAAAAATAGCCAAATTTTGAGTGAAAACTGCAAATAGGATATCAAAGCCAGCACGCCGAAACTTTAATATGTTAAGACGTAATTTCAAAGCCCTTCGCCGATGGTGTTCATTATCCAGGACAAAAACCGGCGATATATTTTTTACTTTACGTTTATGTAAATGATACTCAACGAAACTTATTACCAGATGAAGAAAACGTGAATTGCTGAAAGCTCCAACAACACAGTTTTTCCAACTGTGTATACTATATAAAATTATCCTTTTTCAGGGCAGGCCAGCTCGACGAATTGGAAGGCCTGTTTGACTCTCGGCGAGCTGGATGCGTGCTAAAATACTAGAAAAAGGCGGTAGTTTAATACAAAAATGAACTTGCAGTGTTTAGATGTTACCTTTCCTGGCCTTTTGTCGTGAAACGTCGCTTGCTTTGCGAATATCTTGATTATAACCCACAGGAGTTTTGGTTTTGTTTCCCGTCTCCATCGCTGGTGTTGCTATGAACTACTGAACGGATGCTGGGAACGTTCCTGGAAATGACGTCATGACGGAGGGGATGCACTTGCACTACGTCATACGTGGCATGACGTCATTATTACGCAAAGAGTTTGACCTGCCGAGTGAACCAGCTTGTTCAAAACACAGTATCAAAGTCACAGACTGGGCAAAAAGCTATTCCTAGTTGATTTCAACTATTATTTCTCAATTGGCTCTGTTAATCTGTTAATTGGTGAAAAGCGAAGGTGAAAATCAGCAAGATTCAGCGAGATTTGGGAAGTATTGGGTGTATGAAATGCCGCACATTTTAGATATATTTCGTCCGGTACCGGTGCAACATCTTTGGGTGTCATCGGTGACACGGTTATCTGTGTTTGTCATCCCCATTGAAATGTCTTGCGATCTCTATAGCTGTATGTTGTACGGAAACACTGGCATATGGGGAACAAACAAAGGTGTTGCACCGACACACCGCTCGATCAAGCTATCCCCGTTATACCCGAATTTCATGTGTACGGACTACATGTATATAAATGGTAGTCCAAAGCGTTAAAACCGTTGACTACGCACGTCAACTTGGCGACGTTTTAACTGATAATGAGTAAAGACTATAAAATCCGGAACATATTAAATCGAAATAAACCTTCTCTAACAACTCAAGGAATAAATTATTTCTTTACACAAATTATTATTTTCCGTCTGATTCTGCAAGATCGCACAGTAATGGACGTATGGACTGATTCATGTCAAATGTTGTACATTTTGAGTTCGAGAGAACTTTCATATCCGGCCACGTTCCGTTGTAAAAGTAGAAATGTCCTGCGGGAAAAAGTGTCCGGTCCTGTTGAATTACAACGGAGTATGGTATTTGTCTACAAAGAGGCCATGTAATGACTGTCAGAGATTTAGAGCACATACACTTCTCAAAGGCTTAAAGGGTATTTAAAGGGTTGACCATCATACATGTAGGTACCGCAGTTTTGGCTACAACTTGATATCCTAAAGCAATTAGAACTTCTTCAAAATGAGGTGAATGCCAACTTGAAGGGTGGGAGTCTGTTCTCTTAAACACAATTTTGTACCCGGCTTGGAGATCTTTCAGGCAAATGCATAACCCGTTGACCATGCTGCTCTGTCAGAAAAACACTCAACGAAACGCGAACATTTCCATCCCATTATCCAAGCTGTTACTAAGAATACGAAACATGTCGATTTACAGGTATCTCCCTGTTCTTCTTCTCACGCTATTGACCAAGTCGAGCGAAGCAGTCCTCGCGACGATCACCAACATTCCCTTGCGCTATTGACCAAGTCAAAGCAAGATGTCAACGCGGCGATCGCCCAAATACAACTCACTCCAGGTCCGCCGTGCCCTGGTGCGGCTGCAGCCAGATCATCCAGCTAAGAGCATACCTCGGGGCGCACATGGCATCGTAATACGTTCCCTGGCTAGTGCAGAAAGGTCTGTATGAAGGACACTTACATTCGAAATAATTCTTGTAGGCGGACTTGCACATTTGGTCCCAGGAGCAGAAAGACTAAAAGAAAGATACGGACAATGATTATAGTTTGGACAATAGCGCAATGCTTGTAGGCCTACCGCTGCCTCACGCGCACTGCGTGTTCGGCATTCTATTACAAATCAAATAAATAAAAACACCGCAATAACTTAGTCCAGGAGAAGGAGCTACACCCATTATTCGACTTTTTCATTTCGTGCACAGGAGAGGACTGGCTGGCACTAACTTCTGGATGCCTTCTTCTGCGCTCTCTTTCGAGTTATGAGTTTATGATGAGTCCCCATCATTCATCTTGAACCTCGATGTGCATGTACTGATATTGTTCAGCTTCCAGACATCGCGCAGAGGCCAGATGCAACACTGCTGGAAGTTCAGAATGCTATCTTTAATTTTCGAATAGTTTACGAATGATCTCAAAAACAAGCAAACAAATAGTTATGTTTGTTTTTGATTGCTCGGAAATGATATCAGATTTGGGACGAATCACAAGATGATTATAGTATGGGCCTTATCCAAATAGGAGACATTCCATTTGCATCGAATCTGTATGGACACGGAGCGGTTGTTTACGTTACTGTTTATTCAGAAAAACTGACTGCATTCAGTTTGGAGGACCATAATCTGTGTAACGAGCATTCATGATATAAACTTTTTATGAGACAATATATTCCGTTCAGATTCTCTAAACAGTGGCGTTTAACGCAAATGCAACGTCAGGAATGCCCCATCACATTGATATTCCGCCATTAAATTGAAAAATTGGTCATTTTGCAGCTCAATCCTCAATGCGATTAACATGTATTTCCAATTTGAGCGGGGTATCGCGTTAACTGCGTGGCGTGGACAGCGCATAAGTATGTGCTATCTGGTTGATGAATTAAACATAGAACTTAGCACCAGCAGTTACTAGATGGAACTCGTATGACTCATCAGCGTGTGAGAGTGGTTCTGTGGCCAGTTTCAAGTCAAGGCTGGCCGGGACTCTGATCTTTAAAGAGTAGTTTTTGTGAACGTTTTCTGCGTGCAGGATACTTGGAATGGGTGCTAAACAATACACCTTTTTAACAAAATACTCGTTTGCGAGGCGCTTCACTTACCGGGAATCCATACATATATTTGTCTATTTTGTCATCTATCTTGTGGTAGGAGGTTTCAGCCAAGATGGCGCCCATCGTTACCATGGCAACCAACAATCCTACAAATTTCCATATCATTGCGATTTGTTCTCTTCCCTTTGTCTACAA
Source organism: Lineus longissimus (assembly GCF_910592395.1). Taxonomy (NCBI): domain Eukaryota; kingdom Metazoa; phylum Nemertea; class Pilidiophora; order Heteronemertea; family Lineidae; genus Lineus; species Lineus longissimus. The sequence goes on from NC_088325.1 coordinate 4,147,595, forward strand.
AATAAGACAGGATATACTGATTAGAAAAAAGGCAAAACCATAATTTACCGCGGGCAACGGCTGTCATTGATGAAATCGTACTTTGTGGCTGACAACCAGATTTAGCAGCGATATGCTAATTGACGTCTGAAGCTTTGATTTTTTTTTTAATTTGCTGAATTAATGACAGTTCAAAGGATCTTTCTGTCATTAGATGAAAAAATCAGATGCCTCAGTTTGCATTTGTTTGAAAAAAATGATTTTGAATACTGCAACTCCGATCCAGTCGCACCATATATTTTTCCTTGACAATATTTTCATTCCAAAGAAATACGTTTTTTTAAAGTTCTGGAAAACATTAGTTTCAAGGTTTTTCGGCCAACATAGATATACCAATTCCCCGCCAACAAAAAAAACGTTTTCGCTAAAAAGAAAGGAAATCCTAAAGGTTTTACAAATGCCGATGAAAACCTCATTGGCGCATCTAATGTTGCAATCATATGTAAAACACAGAACACGCTCTTTGTTTTTGGTGTCTATACCTGGGCAAGAAAGACCCCACTCAAGTTGACAATATGTACGGATACTAGTAACTCACACAACGTAGTGAGTGTAATGGTTACGTATGTGTATAAAGTGTAAACAAAATTCATATATCCATCATGTCCATCGAATCTGAAAAAATGTGTGCAGACCCATGACAATTCTGGTTCCGGTACAGTTTGTCGCATTCCATACGGGCCGCGCTTGCCGATCCTGCTTTCACGACGCACCGCAACCACAGTTACCATGATTCCCATTGTTTCCTTCCTCGTGACGCAATTATTTCATGACGTCATGAGCCATTGACCATTCACGCAAGTAGATTTATTCACACCGGCGCCACTGTCCTGAAGTGCGGATGTGGGACATCATGTATCTAAAAATCGTCTGCTAGAACATACAGGACAACAACGTCGGCGGAGACAGTTGTGACATTTCATTGCAGACGAAGTAAACGTCCTTTTCTTCTCGATTTACGTACTTTACTTCAAAAAGTCAGTTTTAACACTACTGTACAAATATAGAGTGGTCTTAAAGTTCCATTTGGATAGAGATTTGACGGACTGATTTGGAAATTCATTCCAACCATGCAACTGTTTCAGAAATGAGAAAAAGCTCCAGGGTGTCATGACATGCATGATGTGTCTTGCCTCTGCATTTTCGTACTCGAGGGTTTTCAACTTTCATATCATTGAAGAAATAATTCATTCCAATCTACAAGTATATCAATCACATCATTTATTTAAAAATCGTCTGCTAGGACATACAGGACAACGTCGGTGGAGACAGTTGTGACATTTCAATTTTCATTGCATAGAGATTTGACGGACTGATTTGGAAATTCATTCCAACCATGCAACTGTTTCAGAAATGAGAAAAAGCTCCTGGGTGTCATGACATGCATTCAATTATTATTTCACCACAAAGAGCTGCTTCTTTCAGCAGATATGAGACAGCTACCGGGCCGGGGACTATTTCTTTATGGGGCCTTATTGTTCAGTGTCTCCAAGGAATTCTATTTTTAGAGTCCAATGGGGGGGGGGGGGTTAGGTGGGCCTTCCCCCAAATGTACTGACTAAAACCTGTCACTTTCAGAGAACGGGGAGGGGGTTTGGGGGACTCATCCCCCAATGTACTGGCTATATATGTCAGAAGGACGGGGGTTTGGGGGGCTCCCCCATGTCAAACAGTTGTGTGAGTTCACTAGAGATTGCTCTTTACATATTACATGGAGCTTGGAGCAAGAACACATTTTACACTCTATAATGCACGGCTTCCCAAGATACTGATGGATCGGAGTGGCTACCGGAGAATGTTCATGGATGCTTAACCACGAAAGGGAGGTTGCCAGACTTGCTGTATTGATGTTGCATCCCTCGATGCAGGGGGTGTACTCGTCGCAAGAGAGAGATGTGCTGACGTAACAGCTCATCGACGGGCGTAGCCTTGAGGGATGTGGTGTGTCAAAACCTGTCTTCGGCCCGTTTCGGTCCCCACGGAATCGGTCAAAAACAACAACGTTCTCGCGAAAAAACTGCCATGAAAGTCGAAAATATCTTCAGTTTCGTGATTTAAGTCGAAATAAATCGAATACAGCAGTGATGTCACTCAAGAAGCAGGAGTGAGTGACTTTATTATGTAAATTCACAATCAACCGTAAGGATGAATTTCTAGTACCCGGTTCATCTATTGGGCTGTCAATGCCTGAGAGTTTTCTTCGGGGTCGGTCGGCCTATATATATTTTGAATGCCTAGACTAAAACCAGGTAAATTGTAGTTGTCACCAAGGTTCATCTTGGTGTTTTCTCTATTCTGGAATGTCATGAGCATAAGAAAGATGGTGGTCACCTCTCTTCTGTCCGTGTCTCGGATGATATTGCTGCCAGTGATTGATGGGAATGAATTAATCAGCCTGCAATTTGGACCAACACCGGTCCGTGTCTCGGGGGATGCTGCTGCCAGTAATTGATAGGAACATCTCTGTCTGAAGCTCACATTTTGACCCCCTGAAGCACTAACATAGAGCAATTTTGATGTGTTTGAATCCACTCTCTCTTACAATTAATTAGAAAATTAGTAAACTATTTCATAGTGATTTCTTACTACGCTGAGAGTTTCTGTACTGACTGTGAAATTCGTTGGGTAAACGAAAGAATTATTCTAAACTTTTTTCCACTTGGTTTTAGCTAGAACAACTAACTATGGTTGATTCACAACTATTTTTACAAGTTTCACAGTTGGTACAATAGGAACTACCAGATTTGTGAACCCACCAGTTCAGATTGTTTGAATTGTCCATTGATCCACGTCTGATTTCTGGGACCACGGCAGAGGGTGTAAATTAAAATGTCTGTTGCTAATCAGAGCAGAGCGCACCCACCCAAGTAACAATCGGAAAACAACCGGATCAGGAGTCGGTGTTGGTCCAAATTACTGGCTAATTGAATTGGAGTGTCTCTATTTTTAAGTGCGATCACGTGCATGTCAATCATTTGAATTCTAAATAGAGATGTAGATAGAATCAATCACTTGAAAAACCGAAGCATCCAGAAGTGATCGAACTTTGGGCTGAAATGATACCATAAAGGAACATACATAAAGGTACAGCTAAAGATTATGAAATTTTCTAACCACTATGAAACTTCGCCTTTTTAGTCTCCGAAGCACCTTCATTTATTTATCTATCCAATGATGTTTATTTTGTTTCAATAGATCGTTGACAGATACCGCGCGATAGAGCCTTCTTGGAGGAAAAATCGCCAGTCTGAACTCGGGATATCAATAACCTACAGTTTATCAGTCTGTCCTGATTGTGTTCTGATCGGAGTAAGGAAAATCTATGTGATAGCATTGAATAACATTGCTATTTTCGAATCCTACGAGGAGGTTTATGATGATACTTTGCCGTTTCCGTATGATACCCCAGAGGATACCACTCAAAGATAGTTACGATGCGGCGTAGTATTTGGCAAACAATGGTAGCAAGACAGAGCGAACACTGAGTCATCTTTCTGTTCACTCTTGACAACAATGGGCTACACTGATGACCTCCGTTTTCATGGCCGCATCATTAGCTGTTGCGGCGCTACAGACGACCTACTTCCATCTAACATTCTCTTAGCCAGAAAGGTTAAAATAAGTTGTTTTAACTATCGAAATAGAACTTTACCATTATTCATCACTACCTTTTTTTAGCGAGAACAACTTATCAAATAATAGTTTCACTATTTCTTTTTGCAAATTCACAGAAACAGGAACGGCGAAATCAGTTAAGTTATAGGAGTGCATGCTCCAAGGTTAAGTCCTTAATCTCGAAGGCGCAGTGTGTTGATCAGCCATTTGTCACAGACATCGGTGGATGCGGGTCACGTTTACGATGTGCTCATTATGTCTTATCATTCCTGGACCCAGTTTGGGAATGAAGATGAATATTTCACGAGCAGCAACCGAGTGTTGAGCTTGATATCCAGGGTGGAGGACGCCACTCGTTTATTGATGGATTCTCCAAGGCAGACATCAGATACAAGCATATCTCTGCCAGTATTGTCGTCCATTGCGCGTGTATTGCATATATGATATACGCAAATGCATGCAGCAAGAATAGTCGAACAAAGGCAAAATGCAATAAACGTCACGATTTCCTAAATATTTTCGAGTGTGCTCTTTCTGTTTAATATTACTAAGGCGAATATCTATCAGCCAATTAAAACTGTTCATGGGGCAAAACTCGCCTCGCTTCAAATCATCGTCTGCTTTACGAGCCAAATCACCTTGTCATTTTTCACACTATACAGAATAGTGTGCATAAAAACACCAAAGAGCACTCCGTTATGGGAAGAAAATGTTCGTGTAAAGACTTGAAGTACACGTTGACGACCTTTTCCACATTTTTTGAAACACAAAAAGACACAAGTCTGGTAGTTACGTTGGTGAGTGATTTCAGCACATTCATGATTAGATTCAATTGCGGCCCTTTCAAGCACTGACAGTTTACAAGGTATAGGACCACCTCACCACGCCGCTATCACTGCGCCAGAGTTGATGATCACCAGTAAACAGGTCAACTGTTATAATCATTACCAGTAGAATAACAGACACTGACATACTAATATATGGGCCATTCTCGTAGTTAATACGCGTGACTCATCCAAAAAACATAAGGGCTCTCACATAGTGAGGTCGTTTCGTTGGGGCTTTTCCCATGGGCTTGATGCGTCGATAGAATTGCAGTTCAAACAGGGCGGCGTGCCTAATAGGCAAAAGAGCGTAATGAACATTGCATAATGTGCATGTGTAATACTGAATTAAATCAGTCATCAGGTCCACAGATTCACTGTTCCAATCCTTGTGACATTGTTGATGGAGGAAAAGGAAGAAATCAAATATGAGGAAATGTTTATATTAAACTCATCTGACCAGGTCTACAACATGCATGTTCACAGTTCGGGATCCCAAGGCTAACTGAATTTGGAGGGAAACTCAGTAGACCAGGAAAACTATACAAACAATAATAGCTGATAAAGCACATGCAATGAAATGACATAAGGCTCAGGGACCGTGAAGGCCCAAAATAACCTGAGCTAAACCATTGGTCATAGCAGACTTAAAGGGGGAATAAACTCTTCAAACTGTTCAAATTGAACCTGTTACACATGCTTTGTGAAAGAATGCAGGCTTGTGACTATGGGGATATCAATTTTATTTTCGATTGATTTTGGCGCGTGAAGATGCCCTTTACCAAAAATATAATAATAATTCAAAAAATAAGTTTGACAATTATAAAAGTCTTACTCTCACCAGGGATGGCGATGAAACTATATCCCCCCTATTTACGCAACCTGCTTTAGTGGTAGCCAATTAATTGAATCATGATTAATGTCATTAGAATAAACCTCACTACTTCTTGTTTCCATTGCAAAATCTTTTTATCTAGAAAAAAAGATCATAAAAGATCAATTCGATTTTAAAACTAGCGACACTTTTGATTGACACCCTGTATCTTTGCACGCTATCAGTAGACAATAGCTAAGACCACAAGGGTGATGTCCCGGTTGCTATCTGAAATATTCATGACAATGTGCTCGGATGGAAATAAACATGGCCGGCAAATTGGTTCGAAGTTTGAGTTCAATTAATCAGAAAGTCACCCCAGGGTTGGACTCACAGTCGATTTGGTGAACTGTGGTTGAAATTTACGTCGGATCGTAAAGCTTTCTTTCAAGAGACGACACCCTTCTTGCATAATGCTTAATCATACCTCTTTTGAGGGAATTACTGGGGAAGCATCTATTTTAGGTGTGGGTATCATATTTCGACTTGTACTGAAAAAAACCTCCTTGGAGTATAGTTTAGTGGAAACATTAATTCAATAAGGGGCGCGCGCTGTATCATCACATGACCAGTTTTGCTGACAACATTTGATGATACTTCCGCCTACCGCCCACGCGAAAAGCACGGATTTTGACGGACATTATCTCGACGTCACTCCATGACTTCCACCTGACAATATGATCATAGGACATCGACTTTCCTTGTTTTTTTTCTGTGTAGCGAATACCAGCTAGCTGGCATAGTAGGGAATTGCTCAATCGGGCCTTTTTGTTGGTCTCGCTCGGCTTACGACAAGCATATCAAGCATGATCAACGACTCAAAACCTGCCCCTATGTAAAGAAAACTTCCTAGGAATTTGCATACCGTACGCCATGACCCAATATAATCGTCAACACGCCGTGCGATAATGAGAAAGATTTCTAAAGCCGAGATGCCGTTATTTCAAAAATCAATTCATCTATTTGCTAATTTTATCAAGAAAATGTATTTGGAACATCATATAAACAGACAGTGTGAAAACATTTTGGATACTTTATTTTCGGTCAATCTCGTTTTAGAGATCGGTAAAGAATTTGTGGGAAATAGCTTCACGTCACGTGATGAGACATTTCAATCAATCGATTTCTCTGGCAAATACAGTGCTCATCAGCCAGCAACATGTCAGCGCTAGCGTCCTATGAACACCCGAGCAGCTGTATCGAACACTTCCGAGCATAAATAGCACTCGCGAAGGTTGCCGAATGTTTTTGGTTTCATGATTAAGCAATTTTGCCAAGCCACAAGATGTCCGGGATGATGGGTTTTGATCAAATTAATTTACAGTAGTTTTCACAAGGTCGGCCCATCAAGTCGAATGGCCATGAAAATCAATATCTATCACGAATGGTATTAGGTGACACCAACACGATTATTCACTTTTGATTTTCAATAGCTCCCAAAAGAAAAACAGATTTTAGCCACATGTAGTTGAAATGAGTACTTTTCCTTCCCAATTCTTCATTCAATCTCTCATTACCTGTAATTGAAGAGTTCAGATGCAAAGCTACCAAATCGACTTCAGGTCTTATAAAGGAAAGATTCATTTAAGAGTGGCCGGAGTTTTAAGAGTTTTAAGAGTTTGTTCGATGGCAGACGACACACAATTAAACCTGCTCGGTAACAACGGTAACAATATCGAACAATCTTAAAGAAAAAAGTATTGACTTCAGCTACATGTGGCCTAAATCTAGTGATCTTATGATGAATATCTAAAATACTTTTGGATTCAAACTCATAAGTATATAATTATCTTTATGTCACCGGGTAGTACTTGATTGAAATTGATCGTTTGGTTTCGAATTTCCCGATGCAGTTCAGTTCTAAGAGAAAACTAAATCGAATGTTTCACTGCCCAAGACAGATATCATTTGTTTGACAAAAAACCCTCCAAATAAGCGTTATTGAAAGCTGGTGGCTAATGCACAACAGTCAAACTTTCGAAAAACGATTAGCGTGAAATTAGCATGATATGAATGATTCGTTTACTCCTAAAAGAAGAACCATTCGACCCCTTCCACCCCTCCCACCCAGACACGCACACTTCAAGCAGAAACCATAATAAAAGAAAAGTAGTTTAGAATTACGTATCTTTTCAAAAAAAAACAAAATTATTTATTACAATATCTCAACAGAAGAGTACAAAAATTCATGAATTCTTCCATTTAGAAGCAGCAGTTTATCTGGCGAACATGCCAAACAACTTGCAAAACATTTCCAGAATTGTTGTATGCAATGAATCCCAATGAACATCAAATGAAAATGACAATGTTACTGCACTAACCTTAATAGCAGATCCAATTATTCCGAAGCCCTCAATTGAAAAATTCCAATCGAAAAGAAAAGACGCACAGTGTCACTCGCCAAGCAGCACGAAGAATTCTCTCTGCCCTCATCGGTTGCCATTACAACAAGTGATCACAGGCGCGTGAAGATACCAGAAGGAACAATCAGTTATCGATCATCTCAGTTCAAACTGTAAGAGAAAACACACTTAAAACCTCCTCGAAACGAGCTTCGGAACATCGAAAAAACACACTTAAAACCTCCTGGAAAAATGGCTTCGGAACATCGATAATGTGGCGGACGAACATGGGCAATGAAGAGAGATGACATGCTTCATCAATTGGCCTGGTGTGACCACAGGGGAAACAGGGAAAGGGAAATAATGGCCAGTTTCCCTTAACATGTAAAGTATGCATCTGTACCGTACCTCTAGTTTAACAGTTCAAAATAATCATCGTAAAAGAGTTTATATCATGTTTGACGATTTTAGCATCGTTTTCATTATTTTGTTTTTGCAAATATTTACGTAATTTAGTTGAGAACCCTAAAATACATTATGTGGTTATACGAACAAGCGTGAAGATGTGAAGAAGATATTTAATATTTGTTTTCAAAATTTCGAAAATTTGTCATTCAAGACAAAAAACCCAACTGCCATATGTTTTGGAGAAGTATTTCTCCATGGTGGTTTGTTTATCATTGGCAACACGTGACCAACTGACTCTGTTTTAAAATATATATGCATCACCAAATGTTATGTCAAAGGGATCAGATTGAATAAATATTGATAGCGGTCTGAATACTTGGCGCAATCGAACTAGGGACATTCATTATCTGACTTTACTTGAGTGGACTATGACATATCTTATAAGGACACTGTAGTCATTAATTATTGAGACGACATAGTTAACCTTCGATCTGCTTTTGTTTTCTTGCTTTCAAATGATAAATATCGGTTATCAGCTGAGGGTATAGACTATATAGACTATAGAGGGTATAGATTATTGATAGATTGTCTGAAGCATGAAAGATCGAACTCGAATAGGTCCGATTTTGAAAACCAATATCATGAGTGTTGACCTTACTCTATTCGTCGATAGTTGCCCGGGTCATTTGAAGATTGTCGTTTGTTTTTTTCGAGTTGGCATTGTAAGCTTTTTTCCACTATTCTGATGTGTGATAGTGAGGTCACATCGTTACGCTAAACAACACTTCTCCATGTGCCTGAAATTGTTTGACACAAAAAACACCTCAACTGTTCTACTGTGTTAAAATGAATATCGGGCAAAGACTTCATAGCTTTTGAACTTAAACGTGTTAATGGCTGTCCTCCCTCAATGTCGCTGTGGAAATCGTTGAGTGTCGGTGAGAGTGATAAAGCCTCTCTTCGCCCTTTACAAAAAGTCCGTCCAAACTTTTAATAATTGTGACCCGAGTACGCTTTTTAAAGCAATTGGGCAATAAATTAAGGTCGTGACTACTGATTCTCGGCCCAGGATATATCGTTTTTTTCAGAGAAGAAAATAAACGCTTGTCTAAAGTTCTATTATCTGGGAAGTGGAAGGACAAAACATATCCAAAATCTGTACAAATTTTCTGATTCACCTGAGTGGACTATGACACATTTTGATAAGGCCACTGTCATAAATCATGATATTGTGGTTATCGAAAAACATAATTAACCTTTCGATCCTCATTTGCTTTGTTTTCTTGCTTTTGACTGATGCGTTTCGGCGAACAGTTGACATCATGAGTGTTGACCTAGTTTTCATAAATACACATTAGAATAGTGGAAAATAGTGAATGTACTCATCAAAATGTCACAAAATAAACCAAGAATTTTCCCCTAATGTACATATTGAGGCGGTGAATTGGCATGATGAACACACGAAAAACTTTTAATTATTGTGACCCGAGTAGGCTTTTTAAAGTAATTGTGCAATACATCAAGGTCGTGACTACGGATTCTCGGCCAAGTATATGACTGTATCGTTTTTTTCAGAGAAGAAAATAAACGCTTGTCTAAAGTTCTATTATCTTGGAAGTGGAAGCACAATACATGTCCAAAATCTATACACAGTTCAGATAACGTGTTGTTATTTTATGTTAATTTCATCACACTGACTATTAGTCCATTCTTAAACAGTATGATTTCTGTTGGACAGACAGTAAATCACAATTGTAGGTCAGTAACCTAACACTTTCGTTATTTTAGGATCACACCGGGATCACTAAGCGCAACATAATATACCGCCATCAACCTTAAGAAGATCAGTCCACATTTTGTTGATTGTTTTGTAGCAGATTTGGCTGGTAATGTGATGAGATACAAGATTGACATAATTAATGTAACATGATCGATATCTCTGAGTGTTTAGGCTTTACATATGAGTCACACGTAAATACTTTCACTTTTAGGAATACCACGTATTGTCCCTTTGTTTATTTTTCTGATAAATGTAGTAAAGTCAAGCTCTCTCCACTTGCTAGTTCAAACATTGTGAGGATCAACGCATAGAGGGCTAACTCGAGTCAAATCGGAGTCAACATATTTCAATGCTTTCCTGTGCAATACATGGAAACTACTAATCTAACTGGAGGTAACTGGGCAGCTAACCGAGAGCTTGGTAAAATTTCCCTTTAGAATACAAATGGCCCTTTAATCAATTTACCACTTGACTATATTATGCACATAGAAAAGTTGCATATTGCATGGTCTTAAATGTTATGTCCGCATTCATTGTTTGAGGCGCTGGAGATAAAACTACTGGACGGAATTATTTGAATTCTTTGTCTTTCTCTCTCTCAAGGCCAAACACAATCTTTTCACTTTAGTAACCATGGTAGCGAAATATTTTTTTGTATTCTGTGTATATTGACGTAGTGCACTGAATTCGGATATTTTCCGCTCTGTACGGTTGATTTTTGACAGATTTTAATGAATTGTTTAGGTGATTATTTTTTGTGCTTATCTACTCATGTACCACGAATAATGATCTGTCGACTCTATCCTACTCCTCGATATTTGCCGGGGTCATTTGACGATTTTCGTTCGTTCTTTCACGTCGGCATTGCAAAAGCTTTCTTCCACCATTCTCACCATTCTGAGGTGTGATAGTGAGGTTACTACGTCATTACGCAGAACACCCCCTCCCCCATGTGCCTGATATCGTGTAATACAAAAAAGCTCTTCAGCTGTTCTACTGTGTTAAAACGAAGATCAGGCAAAGACTTCAGAGCTGTTGAAATTAAACGTGTTAATTCTTCGATACTGATTTTGGATGGGCATTGAAAAGTCATTACAATTTGAGGCGCCAGCCCAAAGTTATTAATTCTTCAATCCTAATTTTGAGACACCAGCTCAAAGTCATTAATTCTTCAATCCTGATTTTGAGACACCAGCTCAAAGTCATTAATTCTTCAATCCTGATTTTGAGACTCCGGCTAAAAGTCATTAATTATTCAATCCTGATTTTGAGACACCAGCTCAAAGTCATTTATTCTTCAATCCTGATTTTGAGACACAAGCCCAAAGTTATTAATTCTTCTATCCTGATTTTGAGACACCAGCCCAAAGTAATTTATTCTTCAATCCTGATCTTGAGACACATGTGCACAGTCAGTAATTCTTCGATAATGATTTTGCACGGACGTGGATCGGAGAAATCAAAACAATTTGAGACACCTGTCCAAAGTCAGTAATTCTTCAATACTAATGTTGGACGGATGTGGAAAAAATCATCAATAGTTGAGACACATGCTATTTTCATATGATTGGCAGTTCTTCCGGACTACAAGCTTAATGGATCTGATCCTGATATACGGTTCACATAACACATCCAGCGCAATAGACATTTACTGGCATCAGCTTGGAATTGTGTGTAGATATGATTGAACTGTGTTCATATTGATAATTCAACTGCATCTTTACAATTGTATTGTACGCGCCGGTCACCGATCCAATGGTTGACCGCGCTCAACGTTGCTTAACTTCCACTCTGGGGCCAACGCGCCAACCACTGGGCCATAAAGGAATTCCCTCATGGCCGGCGGGTTAAGCCGTGCCATATACCTGGGGGTACTATACAACAATGATGTTTTAAATTCTAACGTGAATCCGTTCGGATATAAAAAACACACGTTAACTTAGTGGTAGGCCATCACAACGACTTTGAATACGACATTATTTGTTTCATCTCATGCAAGAGGTCACGTCACGCCGAGTGTGGATATTCCACCAGTTACCAGTTATATTTTAAAAACTTATAAATTTGGCACGAAAGTGCCAAAACCTATGATTGAAGGTAAAATAAAATACCTTTTATAACTTAAGCATGTTTAACAGGTAACGATGCAGACATAACATTTACGAAGTACTCTAGACGGCCACGCCTAGGTATGAACAACAATGGGTTAATCCGTTGTTCTTATGACTAATCATATCATGATATGGTGCTTAATTCGAAATTTGATAATGTTATTTCCGAATGATGGACTTTAAGTTCCTTTACTCGTACTTCATGTTCGAGTGATTTATGTTACTGGCCTGGTTGAAATAATATAACTTTCAAACATTTTGACCACTGCATCGTACAATTAGGTCAATCGATATAAATGCTTTCCAAATGATATAGACATCGATCGGTAGTTTTTGTTTGCTCTGTGTAAAGATAAGTGTTTTTTCCCAAATATAGTGGATCAGTAGGTCACCCTATCTTAGATGTCTTTTGTTTTCTGAACCAATTTCTCTCATTCGGTTTCAGGACTTTCACAAGGATACGCTGAAAATATGGAGAACCGAGTCGCACTATATTTGGTGACGCTACTGGTTATTGCACATACCGGTAGGTATTAATGTACATACTCATTGGTACAATATGTCATTACTAAATTCCAAGAGGTTGCCCAGGTTATGATATTTTCACGGCCATTTAGCTTGACTTACAACAAGTTTAGCACAACTACGTCTCTCTGCCCTTAATTATTTTTCCGTAAGGACGCCCGTTTTAGCCCTTTGTTGGGTTCATTTTATCAAGATTGCCTAGGGATTATGAGGGATTAGCCGTTCAGTTTGTGTATCTCGGGAATATTTCCTCCCCACTAAAGAAATAAAAGATGAAATATTGTGCAGCGTCGCTTTTGGGAATGAAAAAGTTCACCAAAAATATATATCTATCACAAATACCTCTTTTAAATTTTGAAATTGAATGAGGAATAACGATTTTAGAGCAATAAAAGTAAGGCATTTTTGTCGATATCGCGGTTCTCACCGTTTGATTATTCGCCGTGGTTTGCCGATCAGTTAGCGTCCCCCCGCCTTGAGCAATTCGCAGTGTTTTGCGCATTAAGAGCGCTGATAGGGAGGATAGCTGATCTATGGAACAGCTTCCTTGCTATTGTTTGGTGTTTCCCGACCGAAGACTCACGCTTCGGTCGGGGACAATGTTCGATCTTGAAGGAAGATAAAACAAAATCCGAAGCGGGATCAAGGGCTCCAGAAACCTAATGCGCATAGTATAATCATCTATGACAGATTATGAGGAAAAAATGCTTTAGAACTGAAAAAATCCGCGATCTTTGTGGGTAGGTTATGCTTTTGAAAATATTATCCACGAAATATACAGAAAAATTAAAGTATCACAAAATGTTTCGTTTCATGATATAATGCAACTATTTCTACTCAGCCCGGGTAATCAAAATATCGAGTTCCGGTGTAAAAGGAGTGGGCGTCCTAGGAATGCAGGGCCCTATACAATAGCTGTGTCTTGTCAACGAATGTGGTTAAAGGTTTGGTTAGGGTTAGCTACATAAACTTCAGCAAAGAAACTCGGCGACTCTATTTACTTTAGCAAAAGGACCTGACTTAGATTCCGGGGGACTTGCATTTCTTTAACACCGGGCATTAAGTGCCATGTCCAGGTTCCGAGCCGTCTGGTACTTGTATTCCTGAATTCCGAGTCCTTCAATAATTTCCTCGCAATAATGGCTGTTCCGCGGCATACCTAAAAATATGTATTTAACAGACGCGTACATGCGGATCTAGAGATATAGGGCCTTTTATATGGGCTGATTTCAAGCACCACAACTCTGCTTGGGCGGCGTGATGAAGCAAAAGATCATGAAGCAAGCATGAACATCAAAAGCTTTTCACTTATTGCAGCCTATACGTCGGAACTTTTAACGTGAATATTCATACATCGTATTCCCAAGATCCCAGATCCGAATGCATAAGTCGAATTATAATTTTTTTCGTGTTTTTGAAGGAAGGGATTGATCCGGGGCGGTCTTACATTTCCGTCGAACAAACTACCCAAGTGGCCGATATTCATAAAAGCCTGCTAAGCATAGTTGGCAACTATTTTTGACCCTAGTTGGATACTTAGTGTTATTCATAAAACCCCGCTAAGCTTAGATTGGTGCTCAGTTGTCTTCTAACTTTAGAGGTGCTCTGGGGTACCTCTATTGCCAGTACCAGCACGCTTCGTCACATGCCAGTAGGCCTACCACCAAGAAGCCAGTGCCACCAAGATGAAGTCCGACCTTGGATGGCAAACCCTGCAAGAGAGAAGCTTTGTTGGAAGAATTTCGCTGTTCTATAAGTGTGCACGTACATGACCTAGTTGCGCTGGGTGAGGCTAGATACGGAGTGTTTCAAGAAGGTTATTTTCCAGTAAATGTTTACAACTTAGAGTGCATTCGCCAACTCTATTAATCGATCATCCACGTGGTACAGCACATGGAATTGAGAAATAAACTGGTTAACCCTTTCCGGACCTAATATTTTGACATTTTGTAGGGAAACTATATATTTCACATTAACCTTTTAAGGGCTGATTGGCATCGTTGAGGAAATGTGAGGAAATCACTCAAAGCATTATTTACCCTTTCTGGACCCAATAATTGGACTTTTTGAGGGAAATTATATTTCAAATTTAACCCCTGGCATTAACTCTTTCTCGTCCCAATGTTTTGACATTTGCCGTATTAACCATTTTCTTGTCCCCTTTCCTTTTTAATAGGACTGATCGGCACATGTGAGCAAATCACTCGAGCAGTATTAACCCTTTCTGGACCTAAGAATTGGAGTTTGTTAACCCTAGGTTTCCTCAGCATTTTCAGTCGGCATTTAGTTTATTGACATTTTAACCCGTTAGTCATTAACCCATGGGGGCTTGGGATGGGGGGGGGGGTTCTGGGTTCAATGGTGCCGTCAACAAATTTAAGCCTAACATCAAGGTTTGTTCTGAGATAAGAAGTTTATTTATTTAAAACATTATTCAAACATAGCTCCGAATACTTCACAGATGCCGTTTTGGTAGCTATTTCATAGCTCCTTATGGAATCCAGTGTTTGTGTAATAGGAAAATCATCACCAGAAGACTGGATGAAGCCGCAAATATCACTTTTCTTTTCGGTGCTTCTCCCAATCTGAATTTGGCGCCACAATGTTTTACTTCAGCTTCAATCACATGACTGTCACGTGCTAAACGCTGGCCATGTGCTTTTCTATTTATAAGCCAACCTTCTTGAAACACTCCGGATCTAGCCTCACCCTAGTTGCGCTGCTAATTCCATCGCGGGCTTCCATCAACTGCAACGGTCCAGAATTACCCACCATCAATACGCATACATTAATTCGTTTACCTGGCTCCTGAAACCTCGAGGAGTTAACGGTAACACTGTTTCATAGATTGGATTATTATTGTTGTCTGTTTTATCTGTTTCCTGAAGCCTCGAGGGGTTGTTGGTAAGACTCATTTATTGGATTATTGATTGTTTTATCTGGTTCCTGTAGCCTTTATTTTGTTAACATTAACAACGTTTATTGATTGTTTGACATGTTTGAGATTGTGTACCACCTATTACCGATCTTGACCCACTAAGCGTTAAGGTTGACTTCATGGCATGCGAATTCGCATCTAGCATCTACACCTGGGTAGCACAGTCCTTCATGTCATAGGGGCAAAGTCACTGGCGACCCTTGATTGTTCAAGACGAAAATAACACAAACATGGACACAGTTGTGTTTTAGTGCATCATCATAACAATGTACGTGTAACTGACTTTAGCCTTGCATTGTAAAGTCAGAGTGGAATGAAATATTGCTTGTTGGCCCCAAAAGGATGAATTACGTTATTCTTACAGAGGCAAAAAAGGTGACTGGCAGTTGCGCAGTTTTTGCCAATGCCTCATTTGTTGGTAAGCCAACGACATTTTATATTTAAAAGGGTGGGAGGAGCTATATCTCGGGGTAAGTCATACCTCCATGACCTTACATCTAGGTATCTGGTGTAATTACACCATTCTTAAATGCACGGCTTATTTGTGTTTACACCTTTGAACATTTGATCCGATGTAAAAGAAATGCAAGTCCCCCCGGAATCTAAGTCCGGTCCTTTTGTTAATGTGAATAGAGTCGCCGAGTTCCTTTGTTGAAGATTTTGTAGCTAACCCTAAACCACCATTAACCACAATCGTTGACAATACACAGCTATTGTATGGGGCCCTGCATTCCTAGGACGACCATTCTTTTACACCCGTCAATGATTGCAGGGTCAGACCTAGAGCCCGGCTCAAGATGGCGCTTGTTGGAACTCTCCTTATTATCTATATCATAATACTAAAAGGCGGCTCGATAAAGTGCCGTTTGGGGGTAGTGTTTCGTCTCGAAATTTTGCACGTTTGCAGGTGATATGTTATCCTGACGCAACGTTATGTTTATTTTCGGAAATTTACTTCAGCGGAGCAGTAATGATCGATTTTTAATCGGACACTGTCAATTCTCCTTACCACTCACAGAAGCCAAGTCATTGCTGTTTAGTTATGCAGGGGCTTAATCAATTACCTGCACTCTCTGTGGGGTGGCTAACATTACATGTTGAACAGCTGGCTGTAGGGGGATGATTGGAACAGCATGTACCTGTTGACCTGCTGAACCAAGGTTAATGCTATTTTCAATCCACGATTGCAGTTCACCTGATCTTCGAGATTTCGCGGGGAAAGAAATTGTAAACAAACGCATGTGTGCAATTCAAATGTAAACAAAAATGTATTTTGGTACTTTTGGTTGCTGGACTTGGGTTTTCCCGCAGTAAGGAGCTGGGGTCAAATTGGTGGTCTATTGTTTATGGGTGCTGTGTTAGCCAGTGCTAGCCCTTGATTATGAAGGGATTTTCAAATGAAGGTTACCATGGTCTGTTTATGTGCTCACCACAGCTTTCAATACTTAATGTATCTGAAGAGGCACTCTGAACTTGGCATGGCCTTATCAAGGAGCTGCTCACGGTGCTGAACTTCTAGCTTGCCTGTCGCCTAAGTGCCTTGCCGGAGATCATGCTACATGTAGGAGGAGCACGCATTTTAAAGTTATAGTACATGTAGTGATAGTGCAATTGGTCCGAGCCATTTTGAGGTCGACATGTGAAGGCCTATCTGGGTTCTCCTTCTTCTCCGTATAAAAAGGGGCATATTGCTGACTAAGGAACGAGGCATATTCACATTGCCTCATCATCTCTATCGGACCAATTGATATACTTTTATGTGCACGCATACAGCACGCCACAGGGTCCGAGTATGTGGACAAATGGTTGGTTTAATTTACCCTTCGATATTGCTCCTTTGATATTGCATTAGGTTTTCATTGCAATTCCATCTATTCAAGGTATAGCCCATTTGAACCTGCCTGCACCACGGGTATAGTGCTAGTACCGGTATACTCTGTAATCATAGACGAATTTACCGGAGTTCACACTTGCACAAGTTTATTTCACTTCACGTATCTATTATGTATCAGTTCATGATTTACGGAAGAACTTATTTGAATCTTGAATTCTGAATCTTTGTGGAGATTAGAATCACACTGTAAACACTAACCACGTTGTCAGTGTCACTTTTTCATAATTTTTGATTGCTATCGCCATCCTGCGGCCATTTAAAAAACTCTCGCTGATGCTATTTATAGCACCATGACCAGCTTACCCTGAGGGCTGGAAAGTATCATAACAACATACCGGTTTCATCAATGAGGCCATGCTTGCGTTCCGTAATGCTCAATTGATAGGCATTCGTATATCATATCGAAATCAAACTCTGTATAGGTGGCTTATACAGTGCGTATCAAAAAAAGGTAATCCGATTACAGATGGTTAAAATGCCAAATCTATGGATTTTGACATTTTCCAAATTTTGGCAATCCATGAAAGGAAGGCTGATATTTTATTCCGGAATAACTGGAAGGATAATCCCTTACTTTTTATACACCCAAACCTTCAACATGCCCTCCTTCCCTTTCGACACACAGCTGGCAGTGACTGAGCATGTGTAAGGATGTAAACTCCGGTTCCAAGACAGGCGCCAACACTGAGGAAATCAATATACCATATTTGCCTACCAAGAATCAATAAGAAATTCATACTTCTTGGCGTTTCTAAAATTAGGTTCCTGGCGAAGTATAAATCAATATATATCAGCCGTTTTCTTGGCCATCAACGGTCAATGACGGGTCAATATTAATCTCTAGCAAAATGTTAAATTATTAAATCCATATTTCTCGGCCTTTCTAATATATGGTTCCTGGCAAAATGCAAATCAATATCATCCGATATGTCAATTAATATCTTGAAGTATTCTCGGTGTTTCTAAGATTAGGTTCCTAGCAAAATTTAAATCAATATTATCCGATTTCTTGTCCGTCAACGATCAATGATGAGTCAATACTAATTTCAGTTTCCTCGCTAAATATTAATCAATATCATCCGATATGTTAATCAATATCTCGAAGTATTTAAGAAACGTCCAACTGCACCAAGGTTTTGTTCTTCTGTTCTTCTTTTCAAACGTGATACTACACTTGGTTCTTCCTTTCCTTACGTACAACTGCAACCTACAACATACAACTTTTACCTTTCTCTCTCGGTTATAATGCAAAACAAGTATTTCAGATAAACTGTTGTCGCGTATATTCGACTGTTGACTTTACTCAGTTACTCAGTTCAGACTACACACACACGGGGCGATCTCGGGCCTTCTCACTGCGATGTCTCCATTGTCTAGTCACCCTAACCATCAAACTTCACCAGGACTCACTGGATCGTATCTTCAGGATAGCCCCTTATAAGGAGTCCGACGGAAGACGTTTACTCAATCATCCCACTCGATCAGGACCCCGCCCAACACATGTGTCCTGGACAGCTCGTCTGGTCATATCCGGGTCATTGCGCAAAGCATCAACTTATTGTCGAATACGGCCCTGCAAATCGTCAAGATCCCGGGGAGGAGTTGTGAACACTTTGTTTTTAAATGTCCCCAAAGGAAATGAAAACATGGTTTTGGTTGCTTCAATGTTCTCTTATGATCGCCCAGTGCGCCTCCTGCCAGAATTCCCCTGTTGCGGTTGAGGCTAATACCATGCTCTCGATATTTTTTAACATTCGCCCACTGACAGATGGTTTTGGCTGATGGAGGCTCTCGTGGCGGGAAACGTTGCCTTAAAGCAACCTTGCAACATGTGATTATTTCCTAGAAAGACCAAACCTCCATCTAAACTACCAATGATTAATTCCTGTTCTATCGCACTTGACGTGAATTTGCTAGTAATTCTAGATGATAGCTCTAACACATCTGTAAATAGGTTAATATTGGTGGAGCTGTCCTGAATAAGCAGTGAAATCAGTGGTTGTGCAGCCCTACGCCCGATTAAGGGTACAAATTGCGCTTATATTTACCATATCTGTATAATATAATTGAATGAGGTTTTTAGCAGAAAATGGTATATTAAAGTAATAGTCTATAGTCGGCTTTTTATTGCAGTATGTTTGTTCTCTTTCTGGTTTATCAGTTAATCAAGCGCTATCAGCGTGTGGTCGGAAAAATCGATATCAGCACCAGGACGTCAAGGGGTAGATCCTAGCTCCAGGAAACGCCTTAGGTCTCGTTAGGGAGTTTTTCCCAAATGTACGCAATGATGACGTATCCCATTAACAGGACGTAACATCTATTTTAAAATGCGTTTCCAAAGTGATTGCATGAGGACAACCAATTTGTGTCGTATATCACTGGAAACGTCCGATTCCCCTAATTCTGCAGAATGTTAAATCGGGCATTTTATTTCTTTGAATAAATCATAAGCGTCGCATTTTCTCCTAGCTCTGTTCACCATCCCATGTGGATTTTTTGCCAATTTAACCGGACAATCACGAAAAACCCCAAATATTCTTCCTGCATAATTCTTACAGTGACCATTCTACAATGAAAGACAGTTGGTTACGCTACACAAAAATCTTTTAAAAAACGAGGGTCAACTATTGAACTTTTGAGACATGTTGAATTTTGCACAAATCAGCGAAAAACGCACCAACTGGCACTGGACGGCATTTCAACAGGGGGCTGACGCACATCCCAAGTTCAGTGTACATATACGTCGGCAACAACAGTAAAATGCGTAGTTTCTTGTTAGACGCCTATTGAGTAGCGCTCCAGGTTTCAGAAACTCCAAAAAAACATGTCGTTGCCAAAACAACTGCTAAATCAACACTGGCGTACTGTGAGGACCAAGAAATCAATGATATTTTAGGAACTACGGGTTGGCCGCGCATATGAATACACAAAAGTCCCTAATGAGACCTTACAAGTGCATCGTTCCACGTGGAAAGAGTTGATGCGTGGAGAGCTAACTCGGGTCAAATCGGAGTCAACATCGATAAAAGCGCGATAATTCAGTCAGATTTTGAATTTTTCCCTTTTTTGTGCAATCTGTTGATGGAAACTACTTATGTAAAATAGGAGGTGGCTGGGCAGCCCGCAGCTGGGTTATATTGCCCTTAATAATGCCAATGATCCTCTAAGACTGCCAGAAAGTTATGCAAAATCACTGACGGCAAAACACATTGAAACCTGTATCAAACACATCAGACAGACACATTGAATGCATGGGATCGACATTATCAAATTTCGAAGTAAGCACCAAAGATCAATTAGTAAATTGCAACATTTACGGCATTTTGTTCCGGCATTCTTGCCGCGTAATGTCCAAAAACTAATTTTTTTGTTATATTTTTATTTCGTTCTTTTTCACAATGTATCGGTGAACTATGATGCAACAAAATTTTTTCGCTTTTATTAGAAAATTTCTGCTAAATTCTTTATTTTTAAGATTAAGTTTACTTCCTGCAGGTAATTGCTTATGTCAAACAGCTGGCGACCTTTGAGAACTCCCCATATGGTCATGGTTCAATTACAATGATATGCAGAGGGTTGTTCAAGGGCTGTGTGTTGCAACTGATTCCCAAAGAAACCTAACATGAAATGATTCAACCGGATTTAAATTTTGGATAGGCTCACAAAAGTGGGAAGTGTTCACTTAGAAACCCATCGAATTGTGTCATGTTCACAATAGGATATCTGTTGTGGGTTAATTTAACTGTATTTGCATGTCCCTTTGGTCAACTCGAGCTCATACTTGAGGAATGCGGGTCTTAACCCTAACCCTAACCCAACACAGATATATGATCAACTACATTTTGCATACTCTGCTGAAAACCGCATTTAAACATCTTTTTTTATCTCCGTGATAGTTTTTGAAATCGGTGGACATTTACTTTCTGGTAGGACACTGTCATGACCGTCCGCTATGTTTAGTGGTGTTACCACAGCGGACAGTCACACAGGTGCACACATGTAACCGTAGCCGTCAATTCTTCCATTTTAAGTCATTTTATAGAACACTTATGATCAAGTGCTCGTAATCACATCTTCTATTCTGGTTTAAATGCTTCACAACACAGCCCGTGCAACAATCTCGACAACTAAAAGCAATTATGGTAGAAAAGCGCAAATTGTGCCATTGACTTGGCATAGAGCTACAATTATTATTATTGATTTATCTGCTTATTCAGGACAGCTTCATCAATATAAACCTATTAACTGGTGTGTTTAAGCTATCATCTAGAAATCAGGACAACCAACAAATCTATATAGAGCGCCACAGAACATGAAACATTTGCGGTTGACTCTGTCTGTGCTCTCAATATGAACTTTGATGTCTGTGTTTTCTTCATGGCCGTTTCTTCATTCATTCCTTTGACATGCCGGTAATTTAGACTGCCAATGAAGCTTGGCCTGAATTTCATGTCTATAAGTCTAATATTGACATCGTTGAACAGAACGAGTGTGGATCAACGGCCCCAACACCTGCCAACCAACATGATGATTACGGCTATGGCTGGCGCAATCGGACAGAATTCAGAATTACGCCACGGCATAAATCGGAATTATGGTGCACCATAAATCGACAAATCAAAACCTCGCATCTCGTGAATTATGCCGCAGCATAAATAGGAATTGTGGACGGAAGTGTCATTTATGGAGGACGAAAGTAAATCGGAATTGTGGTGCACCATAAATCAACCAATCAAAACATCGGATCTCGTGAATTATGCCGCGGTATAAATAGGAATTGTGGACGGAAGTGCCGCACCATAAATAAAACGATTGCCACTTTCTGATTGGTCGAATTATGCCACACCACAATTCCTATTAATGCCGTGGCATAATTCTGAATTCTGCCGTGGCATAATTCACGAGATCCGATGTTTTGATGGGTTGATTTATGGTGTACCACTCTTCCTATTCATGCCGTGGCATAATTCTGAATTTCTCCACTCGCGCCAGCCATATACGTCAATTGACGATCTCGTGCCTGTTGTCTCAGTGCAGACGTTAATGAAAGCATCGAGTGGAAAAACCTACAGCCCAAGATTGCTATTTTGCGAGTTTGCAGAGGGAATTTCTATGAATATACCGGGTATACTTTTGAAAAATAAGTATTTTTAATTCTTGATCGCGTTCAAGAATTTTAGTTCTTCCCCCACAAAGCAGTTTTCCCTGAAAATTCCAAAAATCTTGACTTCACCGATCGAAACCATACTAGAAACGGCCGACTAAAAATATTTCGATACGATATAAAAAATGGATTGCCTTCGTGTCGGGTGATTTAACGAATGTCACGCCCAAGTGTGCTTTCATACGCATTGTCATCCCCCCCCCCCCCACACACACACACACTTCCTGTGTATATGCATGTAATACTTTTGAACGATTCCTTAGCAACCATACTCACACAACCAGCGAAGCGACAAAGCCGTCAAGCCTCTAGTCTCTAAATATCACAGAGATAAAATAAGGTAATTGAATGCGGCATTGTATATTTTGTTGGTCGTGCATCAAAGCCAAAAAAATGATGGTCATAAAGCACCATTCATAGGCTTATGTGAATTTTTTGAATAGGCACATGAACTAAAAAAGGTGATATTTGGACCTTTTTGGTTCACTCTAGGGGAGTTTATTCAATATCATACTGTCCGTCGTCCATCATCCTTATCTTATTTCAAAAACTATGGCACGTTTTTAAGCAGTGGGACTGTGAACTTGAAACCCCCAGGTCAGGTAACCTTTGACAGCGAATTTCGGTCCGATTTGAACCTTGAATTGGCCACCAGGGGGGAAAAACTGAAAAAAGTCAAAAGTGCAATACCTCCCTTTATTTATAATCATACTGTGTACATTGTGTTTACTTATTGAATGCATGCATTTTTTAATATATTGTGAAGCGCTATAAAAATGGTTTTAATAATAATAACAATAATCAATATTATTAATTGAAGGGTATAGAAGCAGAGTGGGCTAACCCCATTTTTTCCGAATTTGTGTTATGACCATTCTATGCAGCACTGTGGATGCCCTTTATACATAACAGAGAAGTCTTACCCATAGTATTTCCATGACCAAGGTTTAAAAGATTAACGATATTTTGAAAATGTCTTTGGGGTTTTTATTTACCCAAAATAACTTTAAAAAACTATCACCTCAAAAATAAAGGAAATGGTTTAGCCCAATTTGCTTCTAAGCCATTCAGCTATTATCAATGACTTGTTTTTATGGTAGGTACTCCGAGCGAGGATACATCACATATCTGTCCTACGGGTTTTAAAGTTGACCTACTTTTCAATATCACATAAGTCAATTGGATAAATTGGCCGTTTGAGTACAACTATGGAACGTTACCTAATCACTTAAGCTATGAACTTGAAACATGATCACCTATGCCAGATAACCTCCAACGCCGAAATTCTGTTTGATCTGCTTCTCGACTTGGCCACCAGAGGCCAAAACTGAAAAGGTAGAAAGTGCAATATCTTGCTTATTAGCGAATTCATTTCTATCATATTTTTATGAACGTTCTCCTAGCAATGATACAACACATGTCTTTTCATTTGACCTACTTTTCAAGGTCAAATAGATCAAATGGCAAAAGTTTCCGTTTGAGTGTAACAATGACACGTTTTTTTATCGCTACGGCTAACACCTTGAAAGTTGGTACACATGACCCTCCGGGTCAGATAACTTCTTACACCGAATTTAGGTCCAATATGATTCTTGACTTTGATCATTAATGACCTATTTTGGGAAGCGCTATTTTTCACAGGTTTCTGGAAATCCGACCTTTTTAACAAAGTCGGAGAAATGTCGGATAAATCAGATGTAAAGTTAGAGGAACCATTGCTAAATCGGAAAAAGCCACCTAGTTGTGTTTAATTTACAGCCTGGTTAACTTTCGAAACATGTTTTGCAGGACAATTGCTGTTCATTATAGAGAGATGTCCTGATTTGAGAGGTCAAATTGAATAAAGGCAACCAATTCGAGACCAATACTAGTGTCCAAGCCAAATACCATCACTCGGGTGTAGTATGATACCTCAGAAATCCCACTCGAGTGGTTTCGTGCATTACCCAACCGATTTATGTATGTATATATTGTGAACTAAAGATATAATTCTTATCTATTCCTTTGCCAGGGCAGGGCTGGTGACCGTCCGTTACGTCATGAACCTCGACTTGTTATTTCGGTATAGCACCAGAGAACTAAATTGCCCACATGAGAATGATAATACTGGGTTGCTAGGAATCCTAGGTATTTTGAAGCCCTTTTGACCAAAGCCCTTACAGGGTCTCAAAAAAAGGCTTCAAAATAGCCTAGAAAACCCCTAAGAACCAGCCACCCCAGTATTATCATTCTCAGGGAATACTACAGCTCAATCGGTTAATGTAATCATGACTTACTGTATTCCAACAGAAAGTACAGGTCAAGAGCTTTCCAAGGATACCTCATTTGCAAATATCCATTGAGAAATGGCAGAGAAATTGACCCAATGCCCCTGCATGTGCCACACTGAATGAGAGATCACATGACAGCTGTGACGCGCATAATCAATAGGCGCTTTTATCTATCAATCTTGACGGCCTGTTAGGTTGAATTGAGGACATAGCAGTCAGTTGGCCGCGCCCCCATTTCCGCGTAATTCTCTCTGCGCTATGACGTCACTGCATATCATTACGAGCTCATTATCGCGTACATCCAGGCGTGAAAAATATGAAGTCGGAAATCGATCCTAAACTTGCCAAAATCTTTCTGAATGACATGTAAACGGAACATATTATTCTGGATGAAACATTAATTAGTAGTTTCATTAAGAAAAAAGTGTAAAAAGTCCTGAGGTTTGCTGTTTACGTGACTTTGAACAGCGGTCGTCGCCCGAAAATTTGCAATTTTTTCACGTAATTTTGTTGAATAAATGCACCTAACTCATCAAAACATCGCGCGTGCTCAGAAGTAATGATTGATATTTATTGTTATATGTATCTTTGACTGAATAACACGATAGTAAAAATGATTATTTCTGTCGCACGGCTGGAAAATACGTTTAAGTTGCCTCTGATTTTTGTCAGAAAATGTTGCAGCCGGATTTAGGTTCCGACCACACCCGAAGTTGAGCCGAAGAGGCCCGAACACGAGGATCGCCACCATCGCTACAAAACGTGTTCTAGAATACTGATTATGAAAACTTGTCCAATAGCCCATCCTGCCGTCCCATCCCTCCTTTCATGAGACCACCATTGCCCAAATTTAATGACAAAATGATGCAAAGAAGAAACTTAACATTAAAGATAACTAATCCTCTCTTCTGCATCTTGAAACTCTTTAACAGTGAAACGCTAACATTGAAACAAGAACACCAATAACAAACAGACAGTCAATTGTTGAAGGGTGTAAAACACAATGCCAAATTCAAATTCTTGCAAGTGGTGCTGTTGAACTTTTCAAGTGGAAGGAATCAAACTTATTTTCATTCGTGACGTTATTTGCTAATGATTGTTTACACCATTCAACAGCTTGACATGTTCATCAAACCCGATTGACTGGAGAAGTGAAAGTATTAGCTGAAAGATAAAGCAGATTTTTCCTGAATGACAACAGCATGGATGTACAATTACAACAGTCAAATTGATGACAAACTTCAAGTTAAACCAATCACAATCTTGCAGGAAGATGTCCTGTAACAGGTTAAGTTTACACCTTTAACACTGGCATTGGTCATGCTGCTCAAATTACATACTTTATCAGCTTTTTGGTATAATATTTTACTAATACAGCAACTCTAAAAATGAGATGATGGCAAGTTCTGTGCGCGATGTCTGGCACATAATAACTCTTGTGGGGGTACTGATGAGGCTATTCCCGGCTTTATAAGCATCATTGATGGCTTGGAAGCCCGTTCAGACCCAGGCCAGGGTCAGGGAAAATAAACTATCCATCCAAAGGTCGTCCAAAATTACCAGACAATGCCTATTATTGAGCCATGTCACCTAGTAGGCCCTGGTGTTTTGGACCGTGAAGATCCACATTGTAATGTGTATATAATTTCTTTTCCTGAACTATGGCAGCCTTTTACAGGCAAATCTGGCAAAAAAGTGCCTAAACATAGGCAACTAAAATTACCAAACAAACAAAAGATATATCATCATGAGAAAGTTTATTTTCACAGAGGATATACAGAGAAATTTCTGAAGAATCAGCCGGATTGCCCAACAGTAGTAGTAGACATCTCAGTCACCTGGATCTTTTCGGAAGTGAAGCATCATGGCTCATGCTTTACTGTTTGAGCACTTCCACACAAATCGATAGTATTCCTGGTCAATATCAATGACGATATGGTGGAACACATGACATACCTCCAGTCTCATAACATAACAATAACATAACACTCACTCAGTCACTGTCGCTCTGACATTTCTGACGACTATTCTACCAGTAGCTTTATCAAAAGGCTCAAAATCATCTGGTCATTTGGCCACAAGTTGTAGAAATTATAGTCAGACTAAGCATATTCATCAACAGAACTCAAACAGGCTACCATCATGCCATTCTCACTTTTAACCACAATTTTTTTGAGACACGCTGTGCATTAAAATATTTTTACAATATCGCGTCGTGCACGCAATTGCCGCGAAAAACGGCTTGATTAACATCAAGTGATCCAAAACGTCATAAAAATTAATGAGATTTCTTCGAAAAATCACCACATTAAGTGCCAAAAAAGAAATATTTAGGAAACCGGGTGCTCAAATGTTTTAAAAGATATGAATTCATTTAGGATTGGTCAACCACTTCGCAAAAAATCAATTTACCAAATATCGCCGCAAAGCTGGAAAATATCTTTGAGTGAGGTATGTTCAGCGAAGATTGCGAAAATATCATCTTTCGAAAAATTGATCAAACTCGGTTGATTTTGCTTGGAATTTGATGAAATAAACACCAATTTTTTCTTTCAATAACTAACAATTTCGCCATCTTTGATCAATCGCTCTCCCCGAACAGTCGTGCATGCTACAGAGGTTTTAGTCTCTGCCACAAATATGGCGCGAGTTAGTATCAAATGTTTACCGATAGGTGACAGTAGCAGCGTAACGCAGAGAGAAACGCTCTTTTGGCGCTGTGAACGGGGGCGCGGCCAACTGACTGATAGCCTACTAGTGGGATAACATATGCTTACCACGCAGAATACCCGGGTTCGAGTCTGGCCTATGCCAAGCGTGTTTACTGCGCATGCGCGTCGGTTGTTTAGTTACATGTTACAATGAAAGATGTCGCTGAAAATCGGTTGCCAAGGATGACAACTTCCTGTTGTGATTGTTGTCATTGTACAACGAGCAAACAAGTGTTTGCCGGTTGCTATCAAAACAAACTGTCATCGTTTGCGCATGTCCGTTGCCAAGATGACAGGAATTATGGGTAATGACGTGTATGTATGTTCAGCACCCGGTAACACGGCCATATTGACGAGTAAGCATCGAAGCATTATTGGCCGGTAAAACAGGCAAAAACAACATTGTAACAGTCTCGCTAGCTAGTATGGCGAAATGACAGATCTCCAAGTGCTTTCCCTAATGATATGTGAGCTAGGTGATGACGTCATGGCCGGGAATTTTGAACTACTGGTAGTCAATGCTTCAGAGAAATAACACGATGCATGTGCTGCATTTAAGGGATCAGTTGTGTGTGTGATTTACCAGTGTAGTAAGTGGAATGATGTTCCAGTTTGACACCATGTGGCGCCACTGTAGTATTGCTCTTTACTGTGGAACCAAGTGTTTTTTAGAGGCCTGCTCTTGGAGCTATTATTAATTTTACGAGTAAACAAATACAAGATGGCCACTGGATATTTATTAAATACAGATAGAGCACATAGAATTCCACTCGGTTTGAAAGCTGAGAGGCAGCATCACATCATTACTCATAATCCCTCTTCTGCTAATCCCAAAGAAACTTTGTATGTTAGAATACCGGCATTGAGGGAGAATACATTTTTTTGTACCTAAATCTCTTTATTTGTCTGCTGATGTAACCATTTCTGGTGATTCTAAAAATAGTGTTGTAAATAATCTTGGTAGAAATCTAATCTCAAAGATGGTGGTTAAGTGGGGAACAGAGCAGATATTTGACCTTGACGAATACAGCCATTTTTCTACATTTAAAGATATGTGGCTAATTGGGGAGGAAAGGAATGACAGGGTTTTTCAAGGTATTCAATCAGAAAATCTTAGAGAATTAAGATCGGGAGTAGCTGAAGCTGATGTCACTTGTGAAACAGCTAATGAGAAAAGACACTAAAGGAAGTGTTTGATAAGAAGTACAAAATACCATTAGATTTTGAATTATTCCACCATCATGCTCCATTTTACAAGTTTCCAATTCAACAAGATGTGATTATTGAAATAACTTTAGCACCAAAGGAGGAAATCATAGTCACCGCAACCACAGCTAGCATGGGCTACAAACTTGAAAATATTTGTTTTGAATACGACACGGTTACTAATAAGATGATTGCAAATCAACTGAGCAACAGGTAAAACTCTGGTTTCTCGATATTTTATGATTGGGTAGACCATTTTAAAACAGTTAATGTTACTGCTAATGAAACACTGATTAATGAGAACATCAACTTTCCAAGAATGTCAATTAAAGGATTATTGTTATTATTTGTGTCTGACTATGTAGATGGAGCTAGAGATTCAGAGAAGTTTGAAAACCCTAACATAAGTAAAGTACAAATCACAATTGAGGGTGTTGCCAATCAGGTGTTCCCAGAAGGAATGAGAATGATGGATCAATGGGAGGAGATCAATAAACACTTCATGTCTGAAGATTTGAAGAAAACTCATGACTGTAACATGACAATGGAGAAATACTATGGTGATTCAAATCACTACGGTCTTTGGTTGGACCTGAGAACTACTGAAGACAATAGATTACACGGATCAGGAAAGAAGCTCCAGAACACAAAAGATGGTATTCAATTATCTATTACAAAGAAATCTGGAAAAGGACAATACAAAATGCACATATTCGTGGTTTCTGATGCCCAGGTAAACATCCAGAATTCTCAGATTGCTTCACTGCAGCACTAAGGTGCTGCAAGAACAGAGTTCGCTACAACATTAGATTTTCATCCTAATTAAATGGATACACCTGGAAAGAAAGATATCATAAATACACTGTATCAAAGTTTACTGTTGGCATCAACAGCAATTGGTTACTCTATGTTACTGAAAAGGTTCTTGAGAATCAATATCGGTCCCCCAAGTCAAGCCAACCTAGAGGAAATTATTAAACTGGGTGGAACTGTAGCTATTAGTAATGGAACATTAGAGTACCTTTACGATCAAGGAATCCTACCCAGAAATATTATGAAGTAAGAATAATTTACTTAACTAAATGGTAACTGCACTGAACATCGATTCCAGCGACTACCCGGATCAGAGTACAAGTGATTTAACAGTCAATCTCAAGACTGAAATTCAAGATGCATGTAGCATCACTTTTGCAGTAATACCTTGTACATTTTACAACATCAGTGCGGCCAGGGAGAATAACCGAATCAAAGTTAAGGGGTTTAATGTGGAAGAGATTACGCTACCAGATGGTCTCTATGACCTACAGAGCTTTTCAAAAGTATTTGCGGAGAAGTTGAAAGAAAATAGTATGAGTCGAGGTGCTGTCAGATTTGACGTTGAAGAACCAACAGGTAAGGCCATAAAGAGAAAAAATGAGGAGCATTATCAGATCTATTTTATTGGTAAAAGCAATGAGTTATTTGGCATGAAAACAGAATGGCCTTACCCTTTAGACAATAAAAGTAAGGATGATGTTGTAAGCGAGAAACCCATCAATTTTAGACCAATTAACCATTTTGTTTTTCACTGTAACATAATCGAATCTACTAGTGTATTAAGTAATGGTGAAACATCTGATGTGCTAACCACAAGACCAATAAAAAAAGCTAATTTTGGGGATTTAATAGCATACACCTTTGAGAAACCAATAGCAATTCCCTGTAAACCAAAATTCAATAAGCTGAATATTCGCTTAACGGATGAAAAAGGTGACATCATCGATCTTAATGGTCATGATGTACAGTACCAATTGGTATTAACACATCATTGAAATTAAATTCGTTGAAATTAAATGGCTGGCATTGGCATGTCATTTGGATCTGCAATAATCAATGGATTAGCATTTACTGGATCTGGTTACCTTTTCAAGTCACTAGATAAAAACGGTTATGAAGCTGAAGTGAAAAGACATGATTTGGCTCAGGAGCAATTACAAAAAGCTTCAACCGAATGGGAGGAGCATACAAAGAGTACTATTGACTTTGTTAATCTTGAATTAAAGAGAGAAAGAGACGCTTCTATTGATTTTAACAATACTGATTCAGCACTTACTGTTTACAATCATTTACATCCCGATAGAACTATAGTACTACCTCAGAGACCACAATTAAATGATTATTACCAACCTAGTGATGAAATGAAGAAATACGAGTACCTATGGATTATCCTAGGACTTAGTGGTTTAGGATTAATAATTTATTATTTTACTAGGGTTAGAAAGACTAAGACCATTGATGAGAAGCGGGACTAAGATTTTTGATGTGAAAGAGTAAATCCAAATGGATGTTGTAGTCTAATGATCAGTTTTGATCCTTTTTTCATCTTAAGTTCTTCTATGTAGTACTGTCTTTTCTCCTTAGGAATAACACTGTTTTCTTCTAAGGCATCTTTCATGGCTGATTCATCCTTATTAACAAAATAATACTAAAATTCTTATGTTCTCTCTGTAGTCCTTGACAACTGAATTGTACTTCTGAACTAGTAACCAAACAGTAAGATTGTAGTGCCTGCCAGAAAAGGCAAGATTACATAACTCGGACACCTTCTTTTTTGTGTCTCTCAAATTAGCACAGTCATCAATAAGGAATAATGTGTTAGAACCAGCAAAGGTCAGAGTAGCAAATTGAAGCACAAGGTCCAAATTACTGGCCACCGCTTCGGGATTAACTATGTAGACGCTCTTGTCTTGGTAAATCCATTTCCTGTCATATGTCTTATTGTTGAAATATGTTGGACAGAAAATGACTATGTTTTGGAATTTGTGTCGATACTCCTTTTCTAAGAGGCCAAGGGCAAAATATGTCTTACCACAATTGGTGACACCAGAAATTAGCATGTTATGTGGCTCGTAAATAAATACTTCACCCATTTAAATGGATGTAAAGGATGACACACAGCAGTATCTAAGGGATTTGTACTACAACCCCGAGAGTCCCGTGGCATACAGTTCTTTGAGTAAGATGTGGAAACAGGTCAAGGAAGATGGTAAACTTATTAAACAAAAAGAAGTTAAAGAATTTCTAGAAACACTACCAACTCACCAACTACACAAACCGGCCATTAAGAAATTCACCTTCAGGAAAACAATGGTATCGTACATCGATCAACAGTGGCAAGCCGACCTGGTTGACATGCAGAAATTCGAGAGTAAGAATAAAGGTTTCAGATTCATTTTAACAGTCATAGATCTATTCAGTCGTTTTTCTTGGGCTCTAGCAGTTAAGAGTAAGAGGGGAGAAGAAATCAGAGACACATTCAAATTGATTTTCAGGACTTCGTCCAAGGAGCAAAGCTCTAGAGAAGCAAAACCAGAAAATATCCAGTTTGATGACGGTACAGAATTCTACAACAAACACTTCAAGGAACTCTTAACAGAAAATGACATAGAATGGTTCTCTACAAAATCTGATAAGAAGGCAGCGGTAGTAGAAAGATTCAACAGGACTCTTAAAGAAAAAATGTGGCGTTATTTCACTGCTAAGGAGACAGACAAGTGGATTGACGTACTGGATGACTTGGTCAGTGGCTACAACAACACATTTCACTCATCAATAGGTATGAAACCTGTAGACGCCAGAAAGATGGAAAACGAAGGAGCTGTGTGGTACAATCTTTACGGTCTTCAAAAAAACCTTTGGTGATCCAAAGTACAAAGTAGGTGACAGTGTAAGAATTTCAAAGTACAAGTCCATTTTCGGTGAAGGTTACATGCCCAACTTCACTGAGGAAGTATTCCAAATCAAACAGATCATCTTCACTCACCCTATCGTCTACAAAATTGAAGATTATCATAAAGAGGAAATTCAAGGATATTTCTATGAAGAGGAATTGAGTTATGTTCCTAATCCTGACCAGCTAGAGTACAAGATCGAGAAAATCTTGAGGTACAAGACCAGTAAAGGCAAGAAATATGGATTAGTGAAGTGGAAGGGATACAGTGATAAATTCAATGAATGGTTACCAGTTTCTGAAATAAAGTCTCTAAAGTGATTTAAGTCACAAGAACAAGTTCGAAAAACGCAATTAAAAAAAAAAAGTCCTACTAAGTAAAGAAAGAAATGGAGGGAGAAATATTTAATGCTATTGTCAATGTGTATCAGCAACAACCTATGTATCAGCAGCAACCTATGTTTCAGCAGCAACCTATGTATCAGCAACAACCAGTAATTTCAGGACCTACTGTGTTTTGTGTTAAATGCTACGAAAAGAATCCTGAAATTAAATTTGGAAAGAACAGACGTAATAAACTACTTGATTACTGTAAAGAATGTGGTTCAACTGAAATCAAGGAATGTAATAAATGTTATGAAAATAAATTACTAAGTGATGGTGAATTTGGTAAAGATGGAAATAGAGGTAACTGTAGATCATGTTTTAATTCATATTACAAAAAGGATCACCTTGACCAAAATGGTAATAGAGACAGACACAAAATTAGGGTTGGTCTTAACCGCATTTCTAAGGGAGAGAGTACTGGTAATTCATCATTCAATCTAGGATGTACAGAAAGTTTCTTATCACAGTGGTTAGAGTACCAGAGGAGTCTATCTCCAATAGTAGAAGAAGAGTTGGATCATGTCTTACCAATCAAGGAAATCAAAGATAAACCTGAACTGTGCTTTGCTTGGTTTAACATGAGACCAATGGAAAATACAGAAAACAGACAGAAGAGTGCTACAGTAGACTACACACTATTTAAGGATCAATTGGATAGGTCAATGGATTTCATGGTAAAAATGAGAAGTGAAAACTGGTTTGTCTCTCGAGACCAGAATGTGATACCAGATTGGAAAACAGTGATATCACAGCATTTCGGGGATTATCTTTGTGATGAAAATATGATTTTGCTTAATAAATTATCTAATTTGATTAACAACATGAGAATGACCCAGAACATTAACATATGTAGTATGACAGAAATGATAAACGAGATGATTAAGTTGAGTAATAGACTTAATAGAAATTTACTCTTTGCAGTGAATTGATTTGACTTTGTCTTTTGACTTAATTAAATGAGCATAACTTGGGGTTACACTAAAAGACCAAAGAATTGGAAAGATAGGTTAGAACACTTTTACAAAAAACTAGATGAGCTTGACAAGCAAGACGTGGAGAATCCACCAGTTGTGGAGAATCCACCTTCTAGGCCTAGGAGATCTACTTCAGGCAGTACTTTGTCCTCAGCAAAAGAGTTGAGCTTTGATCCAAGGATAAAGCCCTCTAATGCTAATAGTAATAAACTTATTTCTGGTGTTGATTCTAGTTTTTCACATTAGTTTTTTTAAACTTAATTAAATGGAAGACAGAAGTAGGCTTTATCCTGATTTGAGTAATAAACAGAATACCGGGACAGTAAACCCGGACTACGTCCAGAGAGTTCAACCAGACCCTCAGTCTTTCAGGCTTAATGCAATAAGTGATGTTAAGAAGTTCTTTGAGTGCGAAATTGAATGCAGGAGAAAGATATTTTTAAAATACAAAAAAGCTTTTGATGTGATTACTGGCATATACGGTGGCCCATTAGGGACATCATGTTTTTTTTTAGATTCAAATACGATTTTTTTTTCTCGAATTTTCTCCACGGAATTAAGTATTTTCTCCACGGAATTAAGTATTTTCTCCACGGAAATAAATACTTTTCTCCACGGAAATAACATTTATCTCCACGGAAATAACATTTATCTCCACGGAAATAAATACTTTTCTCCACGGAAATAAATACTTTTCTCCACGGAAATAACATTTATCTCCACGGAAATAAATACTTTTCTCCACGGAAATAAATATTTTTCTCCACGGAAATAACATTTATCTCCACGGAAATAAATACTTTTCTCCACGGAAATAAATACTTTTCTCCACGGAATTAAGTATTTTCTCCGCGGAAATAACATTTATCTCCACGGAAATAAATACTTTTCTCCACGGAAATAAATATTTTTCTCCACGGAAATAACATTTATCTCCACGGAAATAAATACTTTTCTCCACGGAAATAAATACTTTTCTCCACGGAATTAAGTATTTTCTCCGCGGAAATAACATTTATCTCCACGGAAATAAATACTTTTCTCCACGGAAATAAATACTTTTCTCCACGGAATTAAGTATTTTCTCCGCGGAAATAACATTTATCTCCACGGAAATAAATACTTTTCTCCACGGAAATAAATACTTTTCTCCACGGAATTAAGTATTTTCTCCGCGGAAATAAATAATTGATTCCGCTGATATGATTGGTCCTGCATTTTAGAGGACGAGGTCAAGGTGAAACTATTAACCCTTAAACCCCAACCTTGCGGTAGGCTCGGGAACCAAGCTGTACAGGCGCTGCCCGCTGGAACACGAGGCCGCTTGTCAATCCCGTTTGACATTGTCAGATCTGACTATACGTGTATAGTGTTGGCATGAAGACTGTGGAAGATGTAAGTAACACGATGATTGTCAGATTTGATACGTTTTGAATCATAAAAATGCAGTTGGTAGCATCTTTGTAGAGTGGCCTAGTATCAGTGAAGAAAACGGTACGTGGAGACCCACTGCCGATGTTATGTATAGCTAGCTACTGCGCGCGATAGCTAGCTATACATAACATCGGCAGTGGGTCTCCACGTACCGTTTTCTTCACTGATACTAGGCCACTCTACAAAGATGCTACCAACTGCATTTTTATGATTCAAAACGTATCAAATCTGACAATCATCGTGTTACTTACATCTTCCACAGTCTTCATGCCAACACTATACACGTATAGTCAGATCTGACAATGTCAAACAGGATTGACAAGCGGCCTCGTGTTCCAGCGGGCAGCGCCTGTACAGCTTGGTTCCCGAGCCTACCGCAAGGTTGGGGTTTAAGGGTTAATAGTTTCACCTTGACCTCGTCCTCTAAAATGCAGGACCAATCATATCAGCGGAATCAATTATTTATTTCCGCGGAGAAAATACTTAATTCCGTGGAGAAAAGTATTTATTTCCGTGGAGAAAAGTATTTATTTCCGTGGAGATAAATGTTATTTCCGCGGAGAAAATACTTAATTCCGTGGAGAAAAGTATTTATTTCCGTGGAGAAAAGTATTTATTTCCGTGGAGATAAATGTTATTTCCGCGGAGAAAATACTTAATTCCGTGGAGAAAAGTATTTATTTCCGTGGAGAAAAGTATTTATTTCCGTGGAGATAAATGTTATTTCCGCGGAGAAAATACTTAATTCCGTGGAGAAAAGTATTTATTTCCGTGGAGAAAAGTATTTATTTCCGTGGAGATAAATGTTATTTCCGCGGAGAAAATACTTAATTCCGTGGAGAAAAGTATTTATTTCCGTGGAGAAAAGTATTTATTTCCGTGGAGATAAATGTTATTTCCGTGGAGATAAATGTTATTTCCGTGGAGAAAAGTATTTATTTCCGTGGAGAAAAGTATTTATTTCCGTGGAGATAAATGTTATTTCCGTGGAGAAAAGTATTTATTTCCGTGGAGAAAAGTATTTATTTCCGTGGAGATAAATGTTATTTCCGTGGAGAAAAATATTTATTTCCGTGGAGAAAAGTATTTATTTCCGTGGAGATAAATGTTATTTCCGTGGAGATAAATGTTATTTCCGTGGAGAAAAGTATTTATTTCCGTGGAGAAAAGTATTTATTTCCGTGGAGATAAATGTTATTTCCGTGGAGATAAATGTTATTTCCGTGGAGAAAAGTATTTATTTCCGTGGAGAAAATACTTAATTCCGTGGAGAAAATACTTAATTCCGTGGAGAAAATTCGAGAAAAAAAAATCGTATTTGAATCTAAAAAAAAACATGATGTCCCTAATGGGCCACCGTAGGCATAAGCCATTTCCTTAATTTTGCCAGCATTGCAGCTGGCTCTGTTGGTGTTTCCGCTCTAGCTGGTGTCATCACGGCTCCGATAGGTTTAGCTCTGGGTGGCGTAACAATAGGTAGTGCCATTATTTCATCGGCCTTAGGCTGGGAGAAAAAGAATATTCTAAGGAAAATTGAAAAGCATGAGAAGATAAGCATGTTGGCCATTTCCAAACTGAACACAATCAATGATTTGGTCAGTAAAGCCTTAACCGATTCTCACATATCTACAGAGGAATTCGGTTTAATACTCAAGGAGAAGGAGAAATACATTTCGATGAAAAATGCCATTAGGAAAAAACAAAGGGAGACCAATTCCAATGTCGATGTAGAGTCTCTCAAAAAAAACCTTTTTAGAACAAGGAAAAAAGATAGCTCAGACAGAGAAACTAAAAGTTCAGTAAATCAAACAGGACTAAATAGTCCTAATCCTAATGTGGTGTATCACTATCACTATCACCATGACTTCGGTGTTAGGGGTGAATTTCCGCCAGTGCCACTACCATCAGCGCCACCATATTCATTAGTTTAAGAAAGATTTTGCACTCAAGCGAATTTTGAATCGCTGTAATCTATGTAGCCTTCATAATACATTCCAAATGGTAACGTTCTTATTCCATCTTCAAGTATGAACCTCTTATCATCAAAAGGACTGAGGCTTTTTTTGTCAACTTCTTCCAAATAGATTTGGTGTTTATCTGATCTTAAGTGTCTCATCTTGTGGTAAAATGACATACTCTTTTCAGGACAATCAACATAGTCATCAAATGAAATATTTCTCTTTACTACATTCTTGGCAATACCCTTTAATTTCTTAGAATCGTAATCTTTTGTCCTGTAAGCATACATCTTACTTCTCAGGGCAATAAATTCAGTCATCTCGACTCCTCCTAACTCATCCTTGAAATAACCTGGCACCTTCTTCTTACTGGTGTCATAGAGTGGATGATCTTTTGGATAATTACTGAAGTCAAAATAGTGTTTCAACTCCTTTAAGTCTTTAGTTAAGTCATCAGTATTAATGTTAAGTACAAATGAATCTGTATCTAGATACAGTAGTTCAATATTTTTCTCACCAAAGTACGGTTGAAGAACTTCATAATAGAATTCATACATTAATAATTTAGATAATTCAAGTACTGAAGCTCCTATGTAGATTGGTTTGTTGAATTTCATTGATGTTTTCCTCATGCTAATAGCAGCATTCTGTTCGTCAAATACGCATATCGATGAAAACCTGGGATTGGCTATTACACTCCTGGCTCTCTCCCCGTCCGTTACCAATTATATTTCCACCCTGTTCCTTACATTCTCACAAGTCTTTCCGTAGAAAGCATTATTCATGAGCTTGAAATAGTCTTTCTCAAAATCAGTCTTAGAATCCATACGTCTTTTAGTATTAAAATCAATGTATGGTGCTAACCACTTTGATTGTTTAAAACATATCACCGAATGAACCCTCTTAAGTACCATTCCGTGCTTGAGGTAAAATTGTAGCATTCTGTAATGCACTATGTTATTAGATTTATCCTTTTGTGTTAGTATTAGTTTCTCTACATTTGATCTTTTATCATCGCCCAGTAACTCTCTCTGGTAAGGACTTAATTCATCATCTTCAATAAAGAGAGATTCGGGACAGAATGGAAAGTTCCTTGACTTAAATTTAATATTTCCTGGATACTCCAAATCCACCTCTAAGAAGTAGCCTACTTCACTATCACTTGGAATTGCCATAATCTGCTCTTTACTAATAACATTCATGTTAAGTGGATCAATATCTATCATTTCAAAACTACCATAGGGTTGAGGTTCCATCATGGACCATCCGTAAAGATTGTTAGCATCAATGTACAGGAGCTTATGACTCTCATCGGCCTTGACATGTCTTGTTCCCATAACACCCGAAATTCCACCTCGTATTGCTTTCTCAAAAGTAAGTAAGATGTTGGTATCAGTCAGTAGTTCTAAGTTTATTCCTGTGTACTTCAAACCAGCTTGCCAGGTTAGGCCTGGTGCCGAGTAACAGTGACATGGATCTATCTGAAAGTAGTTCAAATTGACATCCCTGAATTTCTCAAATAAATCAGCTAAAAGGATCACATCAGTTTTGAGGTAGAGGTCAATGAACTCACCGTGATTCCTGATCTTGAAATGATCCCATATTACCTTAGCCTCATCATAGGCAGAATCAGGTGCCATTTCATTTTTCAATTCGTCAAAAAACATAGACTTTTCTAGGTAAGTGACATTGTAGCTTTCATGTGATGTGTAAAAAGAGTAAGGTACTGAACCCTCCTTCCTCAATAGTTTAAAATCAATGGTATTTGGGAACTTCTGTCTCGTAATTTTAAAGTCATCATCCAGCATTGATTTGGTTATGTTGTCTAAACTGGACTGCAGGAATCTGTACGAGTCCAAAAACCTGAAACAACCGAACTGAAATGAGATGTATTCCTCTGCTGTTTTGGCAAGTAATTTCAGTTTCTTGTACTTCGGTAGTTTAGTCATTAAGTCTTTAATAAACAGGTGTGAATCATAATTACTAAGATTGTGA
The DNA here is from genome assembly GCF_910592395.1 of Lineus longissimus. Classification (NCBI taxonomy): domain Eukaryota; kingdom Metazoa; phylum Nemertea; class Pilidiophora; order Heteronemertea; family Lineidae; genus Lineus; species Lineus longissimus. Next base: position 4,186,753 of record NC_088325.1, read on the forward strand.
AAAAATACTGGAACGAACATGGCTTTATTTTCATTCAAATTGCATGAGCTGTGAGCAGCACCTCGATATCTACCACTGTAGTGATCGTGATCCTTGACCTTGTCATATCCTAAAGGTTGATTACAGTAATAACATTGTGTTTCTAATTGATATTTCTGCCAGTCTTCATCTGTCATTGTTAGAGGAAAGTTACAGTTCAATAAATTAGAGAATTGTTCTTCCAGCCTGATTAACCAGTTACAGAACACATCTACAACATCAGCACCCCTGTGAGACACACACTGGCTACTGTAAAGTTGTGGGTAGTCTGAGTGAACATAAACACCAACAGCTGATGCATGTTGTTTGAATAGCTTCTTTGAACTCGGTTCTTTCATCATAGGTGGCTCTACTGATACTACTGGTTCGCTTATTGATTCAAAATCAGCATAGATTACAAATGGAACTCTGTTCTTGAATGAGTGTTTTTCAAATTTAAGCTGTGACCATTTACTGTTAGGTGGAGGCAGACTGATCTTACAGTAATCGTGTTCTCCACATTTCTTTTTATGATTGTCTAGTGTAGACTTCCTGTAAAAGTAATTCATGCATCTCCTGCAAAGATACACTCTATGAGCGAGTGACCTGAAGAAAAGATTGATGTCTCTTATGTACATGAAATGGTCCTTGAAATAGAGCAGATCAATGACATCATCATCGTCATAATTCTTGGACAGGTAGAGAGGTTCTAGTTTTGCCTCACAGGTGCTCTTAGCCGATTCATTCTGCAATTTAAACACATTAATTTTGAGATTATTATCACTCTCTATCTTAGTGATATATATTTTTGAATACATACAGGAAATGAGTCTATTTTGATATCAGTAGTTTTCGAACTCTGTTCTCGTGACGAAGTCATTTCTAGCATATCAGTAGTGATATTGAATGTACTCTCAGGATTTTCTTTTAGATATTTAGCGGCCAATAAAGACCAGAGAAAACATTTATTGTCATTCGACTCCACATTGATTACAGCTTTTGTTTTAAATGGTCATTTAGTGTAATGACTACCTTTACACCTCTTGTAAGAACAGATGGTCATGTTACAAGACTCTATTTTGTTCAGTGTAAGTCCAGACCCTTGAAAGTACCTTTCCTCAATCTGTGTCTTAATGTAGTTTAACTGGTTGGTTATGGCATAAATTGCCTGGTTCCTTGAAATTATGTTTTCCATTGGAGACTGTATGGGGTGTGTTACACTTTCACCTTGACGATCAAACTGAGCAAATACTGATATGCTTATTTTGTGATGGTAATCATTGAGTTGAAATAATACCTCCTCTAATTTCTCTCTGTATTCATACACTTGTTTAGCTTCTCTGTCAATCTTTAAACTAATGGTGACTACAGGCTTGCCAAATTGTTTTACTATTTCTACTCCACTCACTTTCTTTATGCCATCTAGCTCATTTTCCTCAAATGCAAGTTTCTTATCCATACTTTTAGTGATAAGTGATGGGGCTCGGGGTTGAGCAATAGGGACATAATCCGGATTTAATTTGGTCAGGTGACCTTTGGTTATCCTGTGAATGGCCATATTATTGTATGATATGTACTTGTCACATGTAGTGCAAAGTATTTTCTGATTCTTATCAGTCAGTCTATTTATTAGACTAAAATTTATTAAATTCAATAAATCTCTTGAATTAAATAGAAATGGACTTCATAATCAGTGAACAAGAATGTAATGAAGCCAAATTTGAGTACTACTTAACAGACCAATTAGACATAAAATCCATTACTTTGAAATCGATAACCTTTTACAATTCATGGTGGACTGGTGATAACGTTCCGGGTATTACCGAATTGTTAAAAATGGAAAATGACTCAAGACAACAATCCGATTCTTTCTATGTCCCTTTTGATGGTCATTTCAGTTTGTCCGAACTTAGCTCCTTTATCAATGAGCGTATCAAAAATCCTGCAGGACATGTTAACATCAGCTGTGACAATAACAATTATCTTATCATTGAACTTACTGAAGACAGGTTGTTTATGTTGAAAGATTACTATCTCGGTGATGAATATTTTACAATAGTAAACACATTTTTTGCTTTTAAACAAACTAAATTCACCAAGAAAGGAAAATACTGCTCCACCAAGCCACTTAACTTTTACAGAAAATAACTATTCTTAAGATCAAATTTGGTTGACAAAGCTAAGACCCTCTACAACAATAAACCATCTGACATTTTCTGCATCATACCTGTAGAAGATGGTGACCAAATAAAAATGCTGCGATACGAACCGAATTGTAAGAAAACGATAAATAAGTGTACTAATCACAGAAAATTCGAAATCACTGATGAGAATGGTAATCTAGTTAATTTCAGAGGAACAGAGGTTTCTTTAGAGTTAAGAATAGAGTTAAACTCTTGTGGTGAAGACAAGCACCTCGGACCACCTGATGAGATCATTCCATTAAAGGAATAGTACATTTCTTCTCTTTAACTACAGGTTTAACAAGAGGGCTAATTGACCCCTTCCTGAGTGATCCCTTCATGACTGCTTCATTCAAGCCTGATCGCTGCTCTTTACTTACTTTTTTAGGAAGTTTCTTAAACATAATAAATGCTGCCAAAATAATTGCACCTAAACCTACATAGACATAGGTATTACTGGTAGATTCACGCAGTGATACATCAGTATTTTGAGATTGTGGGTCTTCTTCCTCTACTTCTTCTTCCTCCTTTTCCACAACTCTGTTGTTTGGGGAGGAGTCCTGTACTTTAAATGTCGTCTTATCCTTTTTTATCCTCTTAAATTCCTGAGATCTTCTACCCATTTCTCTAGACCATGCTAATTGTTTCTCTGATCGAGGTTTCTTAGACACTGAAACTTTAGTAGTATCAGTTACAGTTTCAAGTTCCATTTATCTTGGCCGAATTAATTCGAACTCTGTTCTCATGACCAGGTTAATTTAGTCTTCTTTATCATCACTACCTGTAATATTTAGACTTTCATCTATTGGTTTGTCACATTCAGAGACAGTCATATTTGGTGTATTCATATTTGGTGTATTCATACCCGATGTATTCATTGATGATTCCTCATGACAATGGCCTAAAGTAATAAGTGTTGTTGAAGCAAGTGCCGTCAATGGTCCCATTTTGTTACTAAACCATCCAAGCCATTTGTCAAGTTCATTGGTAACGATGTAATCATTTCTGAGGTCATGGTAAAGATCATCCTCGTCATCTATTGGTAATAACCACCTTGATAATTTAGTGTAAGCTTTAAGTACTGTCTTACCCAAAGAATCATTAAGTCTGGCAGCCATCTTTGTCATGTAGATTCTATGGTGTTTTAAGAGTTCCTTTTCTGTCATATTATCTAAGTCATTTAAAGTTAGTTGTGTATTAAGTAAATCCTTGCTTTTCCCAGTTGCAACTAAAATTTCTAAGTCTTGTTTGGCTTTAAGGCCACTATCAGTCAAATAGTTCAAATTTTGTTGATTGCTACTTGAACCTTGTTGATTGCTAGTTGATCCTAGTTGGCAACTAGAATTGACTATTCCTTGACTAGGAGTAACTAAATTTGAACTATTCAACTGCTTGTTTGAAACTTGTTGATTTGTAGTGCAGTTCTGTTGAAAGTTAGTACTGTTCTGTTGGTAACTACCAGTGTTCTGTTGGTAACTACCTGTGTTCTGTTGGTTAGAAGCCCCGACTCGAGCTATGCTCTCAGGACTGCGTCCGACTGGGTTTTGATTGATAACACCAATATGTTTCATTTGTTGTTCAATTACAGATGATGTCTGACTATTCATTTGCTGACTGTTCATTTAAAATAATAGAAACATGAGTGTTAAGTGCAAAATGCTGTTTTCACAAGTTTATTGCACTTAACACTAGCTGGTGCTAACTTAATACTACTGATGCAGTTAATGTCTCGACCTGCACTAGCACTCAATAAAACGTCAAACTGCTTGTCAATATCCTGGTCATATTCCTTCTCAACCTTGTAATTCTGGAAGAAAATACTTTGAGTGAAATCATACCATAATCTCTCCAAATCATTAACTCGCTCCTTGTTGGTTAAAAAAAGGTCTAAATATTACATAATCAATTTTCATCGTTTTAAAGGCTTGGTGTAAAAATACCTTGTAGTTAATTGTGACCTTCACACCACAGTAATGCAGAAATCTAAGGAAAGCATAGTACACTAGTCTAAGGTTAGTGATATTCTCATCTGTTAATTGGGGTTTACCAATAGCTCTGTTGATAAATTCAATGGCAAGAAACCAGTCATATTCCCCACAGTGAAATTCAACAAGTATGGCCTCGCCATGTAACCCCTTTTCCCGTAACTTAGAGGGGAGAGTGGCAATACCCATTTTTAAAGCTAAGTGGACTGTACTTTCATATCTCTGCTTACTAAGACATTTTCTGTGACTTGAAAAGTAGCACTGTAAATACACTTCCACAAAGTCCTTTAAATATTTGAGAACCGATTCAGACAAACGTCTCCATCCAAGCTTTCTAAGAATAATGTCAAAATAACGAATCTTGTTGTCAATCTTGATCTCAAGATTCTTAAAATCATCATCGTAACTGGTTGCATTACAAACAATGCAGAATTGATACTTCACAGTTTTAGCGGCGTTCCTGGCTAAATTTAATTTTTTTTGATACTCAAAAAGTGGCCAACGTTTGCACTTACGGCAGAATTGGGCATTAGTTTTGGTACTGACGTCATATTCTTTCATTCTTGGCAGGACTACTTTGTGTGTCTCAGTAGGCTTATCAAATTTCCCACTGTCATAATTCTTGCTGTCATTTTCTTCACTGAAATTTCTATCCATGGCCCTAGGACGAATGAATCCTTTAAGATTCTCATTGTTCCACTCACTAGAATAATAATCTTTTAATGAGATGTATTTATTCATATTTACATGATAATTATTTTTTAAACATTGTTTTTGATAGAAGGTCACCTAAGACCTTTTACGTGATTTTAAGGCTTTAACACCCCCAATTAAACCATAGATTATGGAGCTCACAATAGCAATAACTGCTGTGATCAGATGTTCAGCTAGAAAGCCAACAGCAGCACCAACTGTTTTCAGGAGAAATGAAACTAAAGACCCTATTATTCCAGGTAAAGCTGCAGCTGATTTCTTGGCTAGTTCTTTCAACCATTCAGCCAACTTCTTAAGACCTTCTTTTACTTTATCTGGTATTGATGGTTTTGGTCCTGGCCCAGGTTCTGGTGTAGGTCCTGGAGTTGGGTCTGGTCCTGGAGTTGGTTTTACAGATTTAGTGGCACCACTTAAAGCACTACTGATACTGAGACCTAGAGTTGTAAATGTCATTACAACAGCTGTTATTATGGCGCTAATGGTTACACCATACGTCTTAAAAAGTAACTTTATTCTGTCCTTTAGAGGAATAGTTGAATCTGGTTTCTTTAGAACATCAACAATTAAACGTTTAATTCTTCTAGTTTGTGACTCACTGTCATTGTCTAACCTCCATACCTTTGACATTTCCTCATACAATTTGTCATTTAGTTCATCTATTTGCTTTTTCAACTCCCCCGTATCTTTAGCATCTTCTTCTACATACTTTACATAGTCTCTTGTTAAATTATGAAGTTTATTTTCTAATTCCTCTATTTGCATGTCCTTATCCCTCTTTACTGCAGCTAGATCATCACCAGCCTGTTTTAACCCTCTAAGTTCTCTCAAGGCAGATTCAGTAAAACCCAGTGTTTTAAGTTCATCATCATTAGAATCTATCAGTTTATCTATTGGTTTAGTTGAAGTGACAATCTCTTCAATTAAACCATCCGTTTGAGTGGATGCAGATTTAGGTTCCCCTCCTGGTGGGTCAGGTTCAATCATACCTTTTAAATAATTAACAAAATTAGTACCAAACTTAACCTTTAAAGTGTTTTCAGCATAGAAGCTTCCATCACCCTTAGTTAAAGGAATTAACTTTATGTCTTCGCCATCCTTATTAGGATAGGCCGTGCTAAATAAAAATTCGTTTTCTAGTTTATCTTTTATCAAATTACCTTCATCAATTGTTTTCGGATGGTAGTAAAGTTTGTTTCTAGTGTAAATAATGTGTGGTGCAAGATTACTCAATTTTTTCTTGTCATATTGCCATTTTGTTCCTTCCAATGCTGTATCAAGTTTACCCTCTACTTCATCGTAATTAAACTCCTTTACCATCAATTCAGGGACAATACTTCTTACTCTATCTGGAGTTGTAGTGAATGAAGTTTCATCAGTTAAGTTACTAGTACCTGTGTTGTATGTTGTGCCGTCATCTTGAAAAATTCTATACTTTGTCCAATCAGGAAGATCATCCACATCAGGATCGAAATTAGGATCGTAATCACTCATTTCATAACTTTCACCTCCTTCAGCCATAATTACTCATTTATCTAACCATAAAAACAATCAATGTACCAACAACTGAGTAAAGCATGAATTTAATTGTTTCATGAGTATCATCATCCCTCTCAACTTTGGTGTCCCGTTTAGTAGTAGGAGTATTCTTTGATGTTTCAGTTGTTTTTGGTGCATCAACATTACTCTTTGGTGTATGACTGGTCTTGACAGTATCAACACTACTCTTAACTCTTATTTTCTTAGAACTATTTCCTTCCATCAGTGGTGGTGGTAAGGTCTTTTTGTGGTTAATGTCATTCTTACCAGGTTTAGCATTTTTTGGTGCTATTAGAATGTTATTATTGTAGTTATCCAGCTTACCAATAACGAGTACCATATTTGACCCTATGACATACAATCCTGGTGCTATTACATAATCTAGTCTTGTTTGAGTGTCACTCACTGCTTTTTGGTATCTTTGAATTGAAGTGGGAATATCAGGATGTTGATTAATCGAGTCCTTTAATAGTTTGTTAAATTCCTTCTGAGCATCCAATTCTGTACCCGGTACTCCAATTATTGGTGTTCTGGTCAACGCCTGAGCACCCAGAATACAGTAAACATATGTTCTTATTGTGTCATTCAACCTCTCTATTCCAGGATTAGAGAAACCATTTGATTTAAATATCATGAATTGTTGATAGGTTTGACATTCATTTTGTGTGATTACATCAAATACATTCTTGTGTCTCCTGACATGATCCTTGATGAAAGTATCTGGATATTTGAAATTAGCCATTCCAGCATCCCAGTCTTTACTGAACATCGGTGGCATTCTATTTTCATGAACTTGCATGAGGAAGAAATTGATTTTAGAATCATTGATGTAATATCCAGGATCAGTTATGTTCGGGTTGTAATCCGGTACACTCCATGACCTCCAACCACCGTTATTTTCAAACACTGAGAAATCATATTCGTCTTTTAAACCAAATTCACTCAATAACCCTCCTAGTTTCCTACGGTTAATGTTATTGTTTGTCTCATTGAAATCACTTTCACCTGGAATTGGTATCTCTAGATTCTTCATGATCTTCAATATTTGATAGTAAACATGAAATCTGTAAATTGACCTTATCAATGGGTCACTGTGATTCAAGTGATCATCTATTGAAATACCACAACCGGCAGTAGCAAACCAAACAGCCATGTTAAATTGGATCTGGTAAAACGATAATGGATTTTTTTCCAGTCGCAGACAGTCTTTCTTATTTTTCAGGCTCAAAAACCCATGTGTTATCTTAGTTTCTTGCAGGCGGAAGAAATTGTTACTGGTAACAGTTACTTCTAGATTAAAGAAGTCATAGGTGAAGTTACTTTTATGTTGATTTGCTATTGGATAATACTTTATTACTCCAGAAGCTGATGAATAATTATGTTTGGTTTTAACTTCAGTTTTGGATAATGAAGACAGTAAAAAGGCCATTTATTTTAAGGAAATAACCCATTGAGCTGTAGTATTCCCTAAGAATGATAATACTGGGGTGGCTGGTTCTTAGGGGTTTTCTAGGCTATTTTGAAGCCTTTTTTTGAGACCAAAGGCCTGTAAGGGCTTTGGTCAAAAGGGCTTCAAAATACCTAGGATTCCTAGCAACCCAGTATTATCATTCTGACATGTACGCAAAGTATAACAAAACCTCTCATCTAAGCAGAAGTAATGTGCTCTTTTGAGGGAAGGGTTCAAATCCATCGGAAACGAGTTTAATGAAACGCCCAAGGGCCATTGCGCTCACCGTATAGATATTTGGTGGTTAGGAATTCACCCTGGTTAAGAAACATGCTACATGTATATAGTATATATAGGCCTAGCTCAAACCAAAGTCGGTATGACATGTGAGCTACCATAAAAATATCATCGAAAGCAAGTCACTTAATATCATTGAAACAAGTCACTAATATTAAATGTAATGTCACATTTTGTGCCTTTTTTAGTCTTGGCCCCCTTGGTGGCCACGTCGGGAATTGGATCAGACCGAAATTTGATGTCAGAGGTTGTCTGATTTAGGGGGTTATGTGTACAAAATTTCAAGTTCATAGCTTCAGCGGTTGAGAAACTTGCCAGAGTTACCCTCAAACGGCCAATTTACGCCATTTGACATCTTCGACCTTAAAATTTAGGTCAAATCGAAAACCCATAGGATATGTGATGTATCCTTGCTCTGAGTACCTACCATAAAAATAAAATTGAAAACAAGTTACTATTAAGTGAGATATATCCCTTTTTTTTTTTTTTAGTTTTGGCCCCTTGGTGGCCAAGTCGAGAATCAGATTAGACCGAAATTCGGTGTCAAAGGTTATATGATGTATGGAGTCATGTGTACCTAATTTCAAGTTCATAGCTTTATCGGTTAAGAAACGCGCCATAGTTACACTCAAACGGATAATTTACTCCTTTTGACCTCTGTGGCTCTGAAAATTAGGTCAAATCACAAACCTGTATGATATGTGATGTATCCTTACTAGAAGAACCTACCATAAAAAATGTTATCGAAAACAGGTCTCTCATAAGAGAGATATCACACTTTTTAGGTTTCCACTTCTGGCCCCTAGTTGCCAAATCAAGAATCAGATCGGATTGGAATTTATTGTCAGAGGTCACCTGACCTGCGGGGGGGGGGTGGGGGGGGGGGGTCCTGTGTACAAAGTTTCAAGTTCATAGCCCCAGCGGTTAAGAAACGTGCCACTGGTTTTGAAACAGAATACAACGACGGACACAGCGGTGTTGTTTCAACTCCCCTACGGTAAGCCAAAGAGCCTAAAATGAAAAACGTGTTCAAAGGAATTTTGCGGCCGCGACGAAGTCCCGAATCTGCGAAAATCGCCGTGACGTAAATGACGGTTACCACTTGCCTCATAGATGACGTTAATAGCAATATATACAATGCTCATGCTACACACGGGCGCCACCTACCTGTTCGTTGGTGTCGTTCCAACTTCACAAGTATGGACAACCACCATGACATATGTGCAACTTTAAGAGGGTTCAGATCGGTCTCAAAAGAGTGTCAGCAAAACTACGTCCACCACTACAGGTGGCGCTGAATGTCACTGGGGAAATTTTAGCAAGAGAGACAGACGTTTTAACTCCATCCTCGCGGATTGGTGGTTCTGGCACTTTTTTCATCAATTTTTTTTCCAAGGCACCACTTTTGGGGTGTTAGGGTTCCAATCTACTGACGAGAATTTATTGACATGCACTTGAAAAATACTAGTCATACAGACCACGCTTAATTCTTCATATGATATTTTGAATATAAAGATGTTGCAACCTCCCCACCCTAAACAGTGCAAGGAAATTGTTCTTTTTCAAATGGACTATTGTCAGTTTAACCTCGACCAGACCTTTTTTCATCGCTGCGTGACCGCATACGTATTACCCTAGCCCAAATTAGCGCTGACTATTGAGATACCGATACACTATTATTCCAGACACGGCTGTACATGTCTGAGGTCCAGATATTCTCCATGCTGAACTGGCTCTACTCGACCTAAATTGGCATATGTTGACAATTGGCTGTGAGCCATATCGTCATTTGAGTGACTTTGGGGCCGCTTATTGTCCCCATCGGATTGGCTTGAACTGCTTTCAGTTGTGCTCTGGCCAGATTGTCCCTGGATGGGGATTGTTAAGTTGCTGTCCTTGTCTTCAGGCTCCGGATCCTGTCTCTCCTGACCGATTTTCTTCTTGCTTAAGACATCCTGCCCGAACTGCTCATATGGCGTTGCGTACTCCATTTGATGATCCTGAGGTTCGAGAGGTGGGTTTTCGCCCGAATCATTTTGCAGCCTTCTCGAAGGACTATCCACGTAGTCGTAGGCGTATACGTCTACTTCATCATCAGAGCTTGTGGGCTCGTTCCCAAGGACTGCGCGTACTGGATTGTGATGCCCTACAGCCATTGGCAGTGCAGCATTCTGGTCGGGCGGGCGTTTTGGGTGAAATGCATCATTTTCGTATTCAGTCCCAGTATTCGCGTTGGGATGTACAGAGCTATTTCCGGCTGTTTTAAATTCAATCCTCGTATCGTCGTAATCTGCGGTGTCATTTGACGATAGCTGATTCACCCTGATTCTTGTATCATCTTTATCTGTGGTGCCATTTATAGGTCGAAGACTCTGCCTCGTCCCCCATCGCGCCAGTGCATGTTTCCTGCGGAAGTAAAAACAGCGTTAATAGACCTGGCAAATGTGCTTAAATTGACGCAACCAATAAACGTGGAAGTACGAGTAACATGCTACACTGCGACTGCATTCACTTTGAATAAACAGAATTGTAGCGTTTAGTTTTCCTTAATATTTTGTCACTTTCACGCGACTTGCGGGTTCTCGTCGCATATCTTGGGCTCAGGAAGTGGTACTTGCCCTTGCCTTTCGCTATTAGAGATGTTCCCCCGTCGTAGATGTGGCGCTTGACTTGCATGAGGTCGCTTCGTGTATTGATATCCTGCGGTGTTTTGATTGTATATCTTATGTGATCATCGAGAAACCAGTGTCTGTGACTATGTTTCAGACTGTACAGTATCTTACCACAAAACAAATACCGCAATGGTGCCTGCTACAAGTACAATGACTCCTCCTACTACCACACCGCCAACAAGAGGAAAAACTGTTAAAAAAAACAATAACCGCATTTTGATTAAATCTTCATCAGACTTGGCATTTTTAGTGAGGAGAGCTTACAGTAAAGATGAATACATTTGCAATCGACTTGGTTTCGCAGTAGCCTTGGTCATCTTGATCCGAGCTACTGAGGTCAGACTGATACCAGATATGTTACACTTTATGCATGCTATTTGTTAATAATATATGATCTCGGAAAGCTTTGCCGTGCAACACCATAGCCAGGAATGTGACGAAGACAAAAGATTTAATTAGCTAGTGATAAAAATGCAGGTAACCAGTTTCTGAACTCAGACCAGTTGGAGCAAACTGTCTGGTTGGCGAAAAACTGCATCGATATACTGTCTCAGTCACTGCGAATCAAAGTGGTCTGTTTGTTGTGCTTTCGCTACCACCAGCTGCATTTAGTTCCGAGTGCATGATCAACAGTGTGCGAATGGACGAAGAAGATGAGTTTTCGCTTGACTTCGTCGCTGGTCTAAGCAGGTGATTGCCAAATTATCAAAACTGACATTGCCAAATTGTTATCAAACAGACAAGGTCAAATGGCAACTTAATCCGAAGGTTCTATATTCTGTCGAGCTTCTACATGTATGATATAATAGTACAAATAAAAACAGTAATTCTGGCTATACGAGGGATTTAACACATGACCCCGTGGCTTAAAGCGTTTTCAGCTCTACAGTTTTTACATAATTTCATAAAGTCCCGAGTATAGCCTAGCATTGGCTAACATTAAAATGAGTGCCTCTCTTAACCTTGGAGGGTTAACTTTATATACACGGATAATTCAGCGCAAAGAGGATTATTCCGATAATTGTTTCGTATCACGTAATAAGCCCCCCTTCTTAGGCGGGGCTCTTAAGATACACGCGTGTGCGGGAGTAATGACGAGAAATGACGAGAGTAACTTGCATAGACTACAATCAATTTTTTTTGGTTTTTCAAAATGGCGCTCAATTAACTCCGTTTACTTTACGATTTCTCCGCGCTCTTCCGGTGGTGGTTGCTATCCCATTGGTTGAAATTAATTTAAATCTTCATGGGAATTCGCTACATATGCCTAAGAAATTGGCCAATTATATTAATATTTTTATTAGGGAAATATCCGTCCTAAATATTGACAGAAAAGGGTGGTTTATTTCAATTTTGTGTCGACATGGTCGAGGTCACGTGACATAAACAAATCAATCTAATCGCGCACAGCCGTCCAAAAACGGCACAAATATGCTTTTCCAGCTTAAAACCACACTGACGACTAAGTTATATTTGTCTACTGCCCAAATCTGAAGTATCAAATGAATCACAAACTAGAACTAGCTCTATTTAGCTATAGTTGCGTGATAAATTCGGGTTAGCGACATTCTGCACCCTAGCGGCCAATAATTAAACTACTTTCAGCCGTCTGCTCCGGTCTCGTCAGGGAGTTTTTCCCAAATGTACGCGATGATGACGTGCCCCTTTAACAGCTATTTTAAAATGCGTTTCCAAAATGAATGCATGAAGACAACCCATTTGTGTCGTATATCACTGGAAACGCCCGATTCCCCTGATTCTGCAGGATATTTAATCGGGCATTTTATTTCTTTAAATAAATCATAAGCGTCGCATTTGCTCCTAGGCCTAGCTCTGTTCACCATCCCAAATGGCAATATTGCCAATTGGGCCGGACAATCACGAAAACCCCCAAATGTTATAAATTTCTTCCTGAATAATTCTTACAGTGACCATTCCCCCATGAAAGACAGTTGCTTTGGTCAACCATTGAACTTTTGAGATATGTTGAATTTTGCACAAATCAGCGAAAAACGCACCAACTGGCACTGGACGGCTTTTTAAAACGGGGCCGACGCACATCCCAAGTTCAGTGTACACATACGTCGGCAACAACAGTAAATTCGTAGTTTCTTGTCAGCCGCCTATTGAGTAGCGCCTCTAGGTTTCAGAAACTCCAACAAAACATGTTTTTGCCAAAACAACTGCTAAATCAACACTGACATACTGTGAGAACCGAGAAATCAATGATTTTAGGAACTACGGTTAGGGCTTGGCCGCGCATGAATAGGACTAAGGACAATCACAATGTATTACCAAAACAAAAATGTGTCGGAAGGAACTATGGATGGCCCCAACATGGGGGTTTGGGGGGTTTCCCCTCCATTGTACTGGGTAAAAACGTTACGCTACCGTAGGGGGGTTCGGGGGTACTCCCCCGACCTAAGGGGGCTCACTAAGTCCTTGACTTTTCATATGAGGGATCAGCGTACCAAACTGCAAGTCGCGTCAGATAGAAACGAGCATTTACAAGTTACATGTGCATTAGACTGAGATCTCAGAATATGATCTGCACGCGAATAAGGCATGAGGTTTGCACTGAATGCGATGGCGAGGTCGCCTATACTTGCAACTCATGTACTTCAAATTCGAGCTCCATTGACCAATGCCGAACCACATATTGTTTGTTTCTGAACAAATTTAAAATGAGTTTTCTCCTTGATTTCATATGCATGGTGGTTGATGGATATAGATATCATTCAGTAATCCAAATGACCCATCTGAGATCAGGCTTCTTTTTGCTCCATCTAACAAATCCTGTCAAAAACCAATACAACCCACTGCGAAGAGCGATTGTTCCTACTACTTGACACACCCACCCAGCGTACATGATTGTGTTGTATAATTCAATAAAACAGATTTAAAGTGTAATGAAATTACAACTTTCTAACCCTTTTGTGTTTGAATATCTTATACCAATTTTACGCTTCAACACATACTGCTTAAGAGTGGTAATTGTGAAATTTGTTACACAAGCAGCGGTAGGAAAGATAATTGGTATATTGCGTCGCCGATCGCTGCAATGTGCTATCTATTCGGTCGGCAGTCTGGTATAGGCCATCTTGACCGGCAATGTTTTGTCACCGCCAAATCACTCATCAAACCCTTGGCATTTTCCGCCACAGAAGCTTTTTTTGCCCAGGCAAGTCGCCTCGATTTTGGACCAATCAGAACAACGACCTCAGGAACTGCAGTAGTAGGCCTACAGGCGCGGATCCAAGGGGGGGGGGGCGCACCCGGCGCACGCCCCCCCCCCCTAATTCCGGCACGGTGTAAAAAAATTATAGCCCAAATTAAGCTTAAACAAGCTTAAACGAACGAGCCAGTGCAGCAAACTTTCGTACACGTTCACTCTCATATAAAACATGACCACACCCCTTGGCTTTAGCGCGAGAATATGTACACGCCATGATCCCACGAAGGATCTTTCCCGCCACAATCGGCTATCTGTGCAATGGTCAGCTGACAATGGTCAGCTGATGCGAGACAGGTAGCCTAATCATGGCGGAAAAACGAAAGTCGCAGTCATCTCTCGTCGATTTATTTGCGAAGAGTAGAAAAAAAGTTGGAGTGGATTAAATATTCTATATATTGTGTGACTTAAATACGTAGGCTAAATGGTACCTAACCAGATTTGACCTATCTTGGATATACATTACCTCACATGACTTTACCTGTCATCTAGCTGTCCCTTGGTAAGTGAGCCTTTAGAATATGCATGATTTCTGCATCAGCATGACCAGATTCTAAAAAAACACGCTCATCTTTGAAAAAGAATTTTCAACCTTCTTTCATAAATCACTACCTCCTTCAAACCACGTGCCTTTCCTTCAGTCGGACTTTTTTTCAGAAATTTTTCAGGCAGTACCGATCTGTTCCTGATGATTTTGCAAACAAAAAACACTGAAAATGGGGTGTGAGTGGTGCTTAATATTTGAAGATCAGATGGCAGGAAATCGCATATATGGAGTCTTATCTTAAAAATGTTTCTGGGGGAGCCCCCCCCCCCCCTCAGACCCCCGCCGTCGCTTCGCGCCTGCGGCGCTCGCAATTCGGGCTTCGCCCTCAAAGTGCGCCCCCCTTTCGAAATATCCTGGATCCGCCCCTGGCCTATCCGATTCGAAGCGACAATACGATTTGAAATATCCAATACAATACGACTTAAAATTGTGATAATTCATGTTTTGCCATGATGCAGGGGAAAGAGGTAGATAAAAAGTACTTTAGAGATTGTGGATTTAGCTAGTTTTTGTCTTGGCAATCCCAGGAGAAAGAATTTCTGCCTACAACCCTGTGCCCATTAAACGGATTCTAAAAATACACTAACAACTGCAATAGTTGTACCTTTGCCAAAACAGGCGACGAGGTTGGACAGCGTACGATCGCGAGACCTTCGCCCTCTTTAAGTTTTCATATCAGCGCTGTGATTGGGCACTCGCTGAGAGCGTGCCGAGAAAACAGGAAAATCGATGGAATCCGTCATAGATTTGTGGAGCTCGATAGTGGTGACGCAAACGTATGAGAGTCAGGATGGGTATAGGTGTGCTTAGGCACGTTATATATAGATAACGATGCTGCAACGTTTGATTGCGGCGCTCTCATTGGACGCTTTTTCTTCCCCTACAATCCGGGTATAGATTTCACCAGGGGTATGAAATATCGACAAGGGAAGTAACGACTTGGCGACTTTGAAATATTTTATTTTATTTTAGACCAATTAGTTTTTGTAAGCAGCCTATTTCAAGCGAAACATACTTGTGCTTAGAAAAATGGTTTATTTAAATTCCTCAAATGACAGTCACCGCATGTCGCCTTGTAGGTCCATATAGCAAATCTTCATCAATTCTTTTCAGCATCGACCGGTGTTTATTCCCTGAGCGATATCACAGTACAGTCAGAACCAGTCGAAGTGAAGCAAGGACAGAACGTCAGGCTGTGGTGCAAACTGAAATATGACCCTCATAAAGTAGTGCCGGTACACTGGCATACGCCGCCAAATTTCCGAACAAAAACCAACGATTGTTCTTCTTTTGTAAAGGATAAATATATCATGTCATGTTCAGACACTGAGGACCCTTTTGGATATTATAATATGACAATAATGGATGTCCAATGGGCCGATAATGGGGTATATCGGTGTCTGTATCACAAACATATGGACATTGTGAATTTACAAGTTTTGGGTAAGTTATAATCAGGACCTACACCAACGTAAGGCATAAGAGCACTCTAATCTAAGAACTCACGAATTATAAATAAAGTTGATTGCACATGACTAGGCAGGATGCAAGAGTGGTTCTTTTGGCGCCCATGACACTGAAACTAGTGAAAGTGTTCAGGTCTTGATTTTTATCAAGGTGTACAAACAATTTACCTTGATTGAAGTTGCTAAGCCCTGGTTCTTGAAGTAGTGGTAGCCAAATTAGCTGCAGGACATTGTACAGTGCCGCTCATATAAATACGAATACATACTTCATATGATATCTCGTGAACTATAATACACCAGAGACAGTGGATTTTTTCAATCGTTCATTTATTATGGCAGAAATAAATGTGCATTGGTTTTTCATTTTATTTCGGTCTGTTTTCAGTTCCGGTTACAGTTGTAACACTAAAGGAAGTTGTCGAGACTACATCTGAAGATCCACGGCTCTTGCAAAAGAACATAACCTGCACAACTAACTGTGCATATCCGGCACCCAAGATTTCGTGGCTTGTAAATGACGTAAGTAGAGCAATATCAGAGGACGATGTCTGGCCCTTTCAGGTCTACACCAAATCGAACCAATTTATTGGTCTTTGGTCTTGAGTAGACAACTAGGGAGACTATATGCATAGGCAGGAGAGGGGTTGAATTGGCCATCTTCAGTGAACTTATATACAGAATAAGGGCCCTAGGTCATGTTAGATTCAGCATTAAAACTATTCCTCAGTCAAGCATGAAACGTCATGACGTACTGTGAGTGGTGAAAGTTCCCTATTAGCGACCAGTGGTTCCTCGAGCAATAAAGCTACTGTGCAGTTTTTAAATGGCTCTTGTTCAGTAATAAAATCACAATACAATACTTCTTTATAAGGACCCTCGGCACTAGGAAATGCTGTCCCCAATTGAGAGAGTTGCACTGATTATCTGGAAAAAAATACTGTTCATTTAAAAGGAAACATCCTTTTGCTACCAGTGCAGTATTTTAAATGGAGAGGGTGTCCTTGATAGAGTGGTGTCCGCTAAAGGGCTGTTCCACTGTAGTGTAAGAGATTAAGATGAAATAGACACTTTAGCTTTACCATTGCCACACGTATTTTCCAGCAACCCTTTAATGGCAAGACAGCGGTCAGGGAGTTGAACTGCTCAGGGGCCAAGGAGGGCCAGAAACAGACTATGAGCACAGTGTTAGTAATGAGCACAGACATGGATAAGGAGAGTACAGAATATAACATTACGTGTACAGCAGAAAACGTTGTTGGAGAGCCAAATGTTTCAGAGGCAATGGCTGTCAATAATGAGGGTAAGCATCTTACAATTGTTTGCATTATCATATAGCGTTGTTTATTTTTTGAGACCGCCCTTAATGTTTATTTCAGTTCTGTCAGGTCAGTTGAAACACTTATCATGGTGAATGTCTAAAAATGGAAATAACTTAGTTTCAGAAACAGGAGACAAGTTTTTCCTATACCAACTTTTTTCCCTATCACCATCCTTTTTTAATTCACATGTTTTCAATAATGTTCGTTGCTCAGACCACTTCTAAAAAAAAATAATTCTAAAAAAAAATCATTATTCATCGATCATGGGCATTCAAATGTGCAAATTACAAAGCATTATCTGTACTCAATTGTATCATTGTTGCCCAGGGATGTTAGGGTTCAAAATGGCGTCATGAGCTAAAGCCACAATGAATACCCATATGGATCACCTCATCCCCTTCCCAAAGTCTCATAATATCTGTTGCTGCGTTTTCTCGGAGCACAACTGAGTCGTAGGTGCTACATAACCATCTAGCTGCAACATTGATAAACCCAAAATGTGCATAAAAAACAACCTGCACATTGATGGAATACCAGTTTTCCCTGTTTACATCCCCATCCATGAAACGAAGGTCCTAGATAGAACGATCGAGCGAAGCTCTCTGGGCTTTGTCCGATCAGGCCTAGATTGGTTTGTGATTGGTGAGTACAGGGTGTGGTATTAAGGAAAAGTGGTAATTCTAGAAATTGCGTTTTTACTAAAATTAAGGTCAAATACCATGTTTTTTGGGGTCGTTTAAAAAAAGTCGTTTATTATCGTACATCATTTTTTCAAGGGAAAAGTGTTATTTTTAGAAATGGCGTTTTTACTGAAATTGAGCTAAAAAAAACCCATGTTGTTTAGGCCGTTTTTAAAAAAGTCATGGATTGGCGCACACATTCTTTCCTATTACTCTAGAATCAAAATACATTGCATGCATTCGATCGACCACACCGATAACACCGTGAAATCGAGGAATCTGGCAATAAAAACGGATAATGGAGGAGTGTCATCTTGCTTCCGAAATTTGGTTCAGTGATGTTGTTACCTCCGCAATTTATACCCGACTCATGGTTGGTTGAAGAATGTGGACAGTATCACCAGTAACCTGTTGGAATGACCCGCAAGCGTAAAAACGGTCAAACCGAAGAGTCGCAAGCAACTTTAACTCAGGAGACAGCGCGTAATTCCCCCTAGTTTCCGATTCGAGGTCATCCCTCACAAGAAGAATGTTTGCTGATCAAACCGATATCGCTGATATAATCATAAGTCGTTTTAGAAGTCCAGCGGATTAGGTGATCACGAAAAAACCCTTTCTTTGCGAATTGCGCGCCTGTGTTCAATTTCATGTTGCCAAGCCAACCAAGATCAACAAAATCATCTCTGACGAGTGCCGTGCTCAAAATGAACTGCAAGAACCAGTCCACTGAGAGTTAAGACTGAGTATGAGGCATGATAAAATAATGTTTTTACCTGACAAATAATTTTGACTATTCTATGATTGACGTGAAATATTTATGTATCATTCCAACAGATAGAAGCTTGAAATAAAGCCTATAATACATATTATGTGGTTTGCATGCATAAAGGTTAGATATAATTTTTTTGTTGATGAGGTTTACACCACCGGTTTTGCAGTCCCAGAGTCTTTATAATATTTGAAAGCCTCTGGCAGTACTAAGCAAAAATGTTCATGCTTTTGTCATTTTGGTTTTTTTAAAATTCCGCCGCCCGCTCAATCTTTTCCCTCGGCATCCCGTGCAATGCGATTAAACTGTATAAATTTATATAAGCATTGATCACGGCAGCGTACTTCTTTTACTGAGCGATTCTGGTCAAAAACGCAGGCGTGACACGCAAAGGTTGAGCGGAGAGAAGCTAGCCTCAGCCTGGTTGTTTATTTCAGACCACTTATCCTCATTTCCCCATTCAACATTGAGATTTTAATGAGGTTTATCGAAATCCGTGGTTTAAAAGAAAACTCGGACAAGGTCGGAAGATTCTCCAACAAGTCATAAAACAACAGAGAAACCGTTTAGCCGAGGACCTGAATCTTACTGATTATATTGTAATCAAAACACTTATTAAATTCATTATATATTACTAAGATAAATATCGATAAGATTGAAATTAGAAGAATCTTATGAGAAAAATATTGTTGGATTTTTTTTCTTAGCAAGAAATTATAAGAACAAAATTTCACTGAAGGTATAAATTATTGGTACGATATCTTAATAAATTATAGCAAATTAAAATTTGCTATAATTTATTAAGATTATTATTGAAAATAATTTTCCTAACAAGAAATTGGTAATTTCCATCTTACTATTTCTTCATTAAGAAAAATCTCAGTAATTACTTGGTAAGATAAATATCTTAAATGCATTTGTTGCCGTACGCAGTGCACAGCAACTTAAAATTGTATTGATCACCGCTGGTGTTACAACCCTGATCTGAGATGCAAAAGTTCCCTTATTTGAAATTCCACCATGTTGAGCATCACATGGTGTCATACTTATTTCTCGACTATGTATCTTATGAATAGACGTATTGGTAGAATTGTAAACTCGTCTGGCAATTAAAAAAAGCTGAAAATGGTACAAATTACATCAAGAGGTACACCATTCAATCCTGTTGGTACGTTTTCATCTCGTCTGCGGAGTCATGCATTTTTGCACCGAAATCGAATCCGTCCCAATAAGATGTCGATTTCAATCAGTGAGTCAATAAACATACAAATACGTCCAATTCTAAATTACCTGACAACAAGGTCCCATTGCTTAAAGAATGGGACCTTATTCTTACCATTTGCCCAAATGAAGTGGCCTTTTATTAATTGCTCTTTTAGAACATCTGCAAAAGGGATACCCTTGATATACACAATCGATATCCAAACGATCAATTTTTAAAGTATTTGGAAGGCAATAGGCAATATTTAGAATTTTGTAAACCAAGGCCTTTTCGGGAATTACTTTGTTTATACCAATTAAATGTATTTTTAGAAAAAAACGGATCGTTAGCACCTACACGCACCATGCCTCGATGTGTGAGTCCAAATCTGAAACGGATATGTCGCATCGTGAAGTCTGTAGGATTGTTCATATCTCAAATTATGACCTTTTATTAAAAGCTAATTAACTCAATTCTAATTGGTCAAAATTGATATTTCTTTTTTGCAAATGGGAAGGTAAAGGTTGGAACTAAAACATACATTGAAATAAATAGATACCCTTTTGTGAATAATATGTTAGAGAAATTCTTGTTGGAAGCGCACACTTGAAGTGTCATAGGTGAACCCTAGCCTCAAGTAAGCCCACATATTATTTGTGACTTTCACAAACGCAAACGCCTGTCCCATTGTTCCACATCGTGATCAAGAGCTCGAACAATGGGATAGGCGATCACGTTGGCGTCTCGGGAGCTTTACTCCCTAATACCGGGTATAGATGGCGGGGTAGAGATCGGTGTTAGATACACTGCTTCAGTCATTTCGGGAATCCCCTATGGTCGTGATAGTATGCCTAAAAGACTTGCCAAAGCAAATTGCTTTTTTCAATACCTCTCCAAATGTGGACTTGACAGTTAAAAGCATACTCGCGTCTAATTGATAGGTCCGGATCTAGATAGTAAATCTTCATTACTTCTTTTACATTATTGACCGGTGTTTATTCCAGTACAGCCAGGACCAGTCAACATTCACCACTTGATGCCTTAGATCCAAAGAGTAAATCGTCGTTTTCTTTTCAGCATTGACCGGTGCTAATTACCAGAATGATATCACAGTACAGCCAGGACCAGTTGAAGTGAAGCAAGGACAGAACGTGAGGCTGTGGTGCAAACTGAAATACGACCGTGATAAAATAGTGCCAGTAAACTGGCAAACCCCGCCAAAATTCCAAACAAGAACCGACGATTGTTCTTCTTTTGCAAAGGATAAATATGCCATGTCATGTTCAGATGCCAGATACCCTTTTAGGTATTATAATATGACAATAATGGATGTCCAATGGGCCGATAATGGGGAATATCGGTGTATGTATACTAACCCTATGGACATTGTGGATTTACAAGTTTTGGGTAAGTTATAATCAGGAGCTACACAAACATAAGGCATACGAGCACCCTAATCTAAGAACTCACGAATTAGAAATAAAGTTGATTGCAAATGAATAGGATGCAAGAGTGGTTCTTTCGGCGCTTATGACACTGAAACTAGTGAAGGTGCTCAAGTCGTGATTTAAATTAAGGTTTACAAAAATGTACCATGATTGAAGCATCTATATCCCCGGTTGTTGAAGTAGCGGTAGCCAAGTCAGCTACAGTACACTGTACAGTGCGGCTCATATAAATACAAATACATACTTAATACGAAATCTCGTGACCTAATGCACCAGACTCAGGCTGCGCAATTTTTTTCAGTTTTTTTCTAATCGTACTTTGATTTATGACAGAAATAAGTTTGCATGGATTTTTTATCATATAACTTTTTTAATTCAAACTCTTTGTTTAAATTCTTGCTAAAATTACAGACAAAAATATTCGGAAACACTATTTCGCCCTCAGTGTTCATGAGAACCATGTGCTTCCACTTTGTAGGCTGATTTTCTCTTGTCAATTTCCAGTTCCGGTAACAGATGTGACACTAGAAAAAGTCGTCAAAAGCTATGCTGCGGAGCCCCAGCGCCTGTATGAGATCTTTACCTGCACAACAAACTGTGCATTTCCAGCACCCAAGATTTCATGGCTTGTAAATGACGTAAGTAGAGCAATATCAGAGGACGATGTCTTGATTTTAGAAGGTCTACACCAATTGAAACGATTTATTGATAATTGGTTTGAGGAGACTGCTAGGGGGACTATTGGCAAGAGAGGGGCTAAATTGGCCATCTTCAGGGGACTGCTATACACTGTAAGAGCCCTGGGTGATCATTTCGAATTCAGCACTAAGTATATTCCTCGTGCAAGCGTGAATCATTGCGACATAATGTGAGATGTGAAATAGTGACCTTGTGTAACTTTATCATGCCTGCCTAGCTGTTGCCTATATTTCCCTTTCCAGATGAAGTCGGTGACAGTGGTTCCTCAAGCAATAAAGCTACTGTGCAGTTTTTAAATGACTCTTGTTCAATAATAAAATCATAACAAAATACTTCTTTATAAGGACCCTTGGCACTAGGAAATGCTGTCACTAATTGAGAGAGTTACACTGATTATCTGGAAAAAAGTGCTGTACATTTAAAAGGAAACGACCTTTTGCTACCAGTGCAGCATTTTAAATAGAGAGGGTATCCTTCATTATAGCGGTGTCCGCTAAAGGGAGGTTCCACAGTAGTGTAAGAGATTAAGATGAAATAGACCTTTAGCTTTACCATTACCATACCTATTTTCCAGCAACTCTTTAACGGCATACCGACGGTCAAAGAGTTAGACTGCTCTGGGGCCAAGGACGGCCAGAAACAGACTATGAGCACAGTGTTAGTAAGGAGCACATACACAGATAAGGAGAGAACAGAATATAACATTTCGTGTACGGCAGAAAACGTCGTTGGAGAGCCAAATGTTTCAGAGGCAATGGCTGTCAATAATGATGGTAAGCATCTTACAATTGTTTGCGTTATCATATAGCGTTGTTAATTTTTTGAGACCTCCCGCAATGTTTATTTCGGTTCTGCAGGCCAGTTGAAATAATAATCATGTTTAAAAATGAAAATAACTTAATTTCAGAAACAGAATAAAAGTTTTCCTATACTGGTTCCCTACCACTATTTTTTTTAAATGCCATGTTCAACATGTTCAATGTTCAGACCACTTCTGAGAAAGAAATCATTGTTTAATAGGTGAGGTATCCTGAAAGTATCATGAAAGCTTTATTAGCCAAGAAAACGTTTCAAAATTTTAGACCTTTTTTAGTTTCGCTTGCCGGATCAAATAGCTATTTGAAGGTTAATTCTAAAATACCTTGGTACCGTAAAGTCAACTTTTAAATGGAAAATGCATAAGCCTCGTTCTGAGAGCGGAGTGTTTTGGACACGCAACCAAGATGCTCTACCAAAGTTCCCTCGGGTTGCACTAAAATGTGGAACCATGCACACGTCACGTCAATGGAATTTCAGCTCACTTCAGAAGTTTGAGGCTCTCAAAACACTGCTTCAAACACAAATCAGTCAAGGAAGCATCAACCACCCTAAGTTTTTTAATGAGCACTACACATATTTGCAGAGAAAAACGCTCCAAATAGCCCATTTGCGCGGATTTTAGCATCACTTGAGCGAGCCGATGCGGACTTCCTATGCGCGCTGTACAAAATGTACATGTCTCATTTTCTGTAACGTTGCCGTAACATAATGTAAACAATGGCGCTACCGGCGCTCCGGCCGGGCCGGCGATGGATGGAATTTGCCAAATTCGCACATATTCAAGTTATTTTCGTGGCCTATCTTTTTAAGTTTGAGGTATTTTAGAATAGAAATTGAACCCTCGGCTTCGGACCTTGGTTGAGTTACCAAGACACTCTCGGGTGGAGCTAAAATTTCGTCCAAACCCTCGCCTGTCGGCTCGGGTTTGGACTGTATTTTAGCTCCACCCGAGAGTGTCTTGGTAACTCAACCAAGGTCCTCCGCCTCGGGTTCAATTCCTTAAACGTAAATCAACTCAATTTCTCCTCGCCAGGGGCAAGAATCATAAATACACAGAAAGCATATGTCGCTTTATCATACCTCATTATGTGGGCCAATCACGTCGCGTCATTCGCCGTCACGTGCCATGCGATAAATCTATTATTATATGGTATTATTCTACTGATGACGTCATCGATGACGCGTTATGTGGCTTGCCGCCCAGGTACCGTCTCGACTTAAATTATAATGCGCCGTACTTATTAAAACGGGTAAAGCCTCGGGAAATAATGTATTTACCGGACAAATAAGGTTGACTATTCTATGGGTTGTTGTGCAATATTTATATATCATTCTTAGAAATAGAAGCTTCAATAAAGTCTATGCGGTTTGCATGCATAAAGATTTGATATGCAAAATTTGTTGATGAGGTTTACACCACCGGTTTGGCAGTACCAGAGTATTTATAATATTTGAAAGACTCTGGCAGTACTAAGCAAAAATGTTTATGCTGTCGTCATTTTGTTGTTTTTTTAATTCCGCCGCCCGCTGTTCCCTCGGCATCCCAAGCAATGCGATTAAACTCTCTATATTAGGTCTTGATCATGGCAGAGTCATTCTGTTATTGAATGATTCTGGTCATAAGGCGGGCTAACACCGATACACCCAGGCGTGACATGCAAATGGTGAACAAAGAGAAGCTAGCTCACTCTTGGTGTTTGGTTCAGGCCTCATAACCTCATTTCCCCATTCAACATTGGGATTTTAATTAGGTTTCTCGAAATCCGTGGTTTAAAAGAAAACTCGGACAAGGTCGGTAGATTCTCCAACAAGTCATAAAACAATCGAGAAACCGTTTAGCCAGGGACTTGAACATTATTGATTATTATTGTAATCAAATTACTTATTAAATTCGTTATATATTACTAATTATTACTAAGATAGATATTGATAAGATTGAAATTGCAAGAATCTTATAAGAAAAGTCTTGTCGGAATTTTTTTCGTAGCAATAAATCATAAGAAAACAATTTCACTTAAGTTATTATCGGTTAGATATCAATTTGCTATAACTTAGCAAGAACATAATTGACAATAATTTTTCTAACAAGAAATTGGTAATTTCTATCTAGCTATTTTTGTGTTAAGAAAAATATCGGTAGTTACTTGGCAAGATCAATATCTTAAACTCATTAATTGCCGTACCCAGTGCACAGCAACTTAAAATCGAATTGATCACCCAGGTGTTAAACAGTTACCATCCTGATCTGAGATGCAAGAGTTCCCTTATTTGAAATTCCACCATGTTAATCATCACATGGTGTATGAGGCCCCATAAGGGAATTAAATTATTTGATGAAATTATTTGAAATAAGCAAATTATATCGAAATAAATGAGTGAACGAAGTCAAGATTATTTCCAAACCATAAATTTGCTTATTCCAATTGTATTCAAACCATTTACTGTTCCTATCGATATTGTTTCAAACAATGTATTTGCTCTCTTTTGATTATATTCATCCAAGCAAACAACGCAACTTTATTGTTTTCAAATAATACATTTTCTGAATATACGTTGTTTCAAATAATCGAACTGTCTCGAAATGATGGTTTGTTAAATAATCAAAATTAAAAAAAGTCATGGTTTCTCAAACCAGGAAATAGTCCATTGCATTGGATGATAAACAATCACGCACAAAATCATTATTTCCAAACCGTCACTTTAACAAACTGATCGCTTCAAATCATGAAAGTATGCACGAAATCATTTGTGTACAATCTAATTGGACTCATCTAATGTTGATTATTTGCATCCCAGCAACGTTTTTTCAAACCATGAAAACGCGAACTCTGATTGTTTCCATCCAATCACTTCCAAAAGTCAATGTTTCCATCCAAGCAAAACTACGTTCATGGTATGCGCACATGGTTTGCGCAGTAGACGGGTTTGAATTTGAACTTAATAAAACCCGTCTACTGCGCAAACCATGTACGCATACCATGAACGTAGTTTTGCTTGGATGCAAACAATGGCTTTTGGAAGTGATTACCGTTACCGTTACCGTTACCGTCATAGCGGCATCTTGGCCCATGAAGGGTCTTTGCCTCCTTCATACGTAACTTCTGCACTTCTTCATTTTATACGCATGCGGGTTTAACACAGTGGGAAGAAACAAAAAAATTTTAACTTTTTACACTATTTACAGATTGTCAGTGACCTTCATTTCTTCTTTAGTCGTTCTATATATAGCAATTCGCATCCTAACTCTCTTTTTCTGGTATCTGATTTTCATCAACATATCTTACTTGTCCTTCAATGATCCGGCATATATATATCATGTACCAGCCACTAAAATTCGTACATATCCTTTGATTTGCCCCATAGTTTATCAAGCCTGTTTTTAAAGACATTTACAGAAGGTGCCATCACCACATCAGCCGGAAGAGCATTCCATTCGTGTACGATCCTACTTGTAAAACAGTTCTCCCTCAGATTGGTATTGTACCTGTTAACTTCCAACTTCAGAGGGTGGCCTGTCAAGTTGCGATTCTGGTGGTAAGGGATCTCCATTTGCGTTCTTATCAACCCATGCGCTATCTTGTACATGAATATCATGTCGCCCTTGATTGGATGGAAACAATCAGAGTTCGCGTTTTCATGGTTTGAAAAAACGTTGCTGGGATGCAAATAATCAACATTAGATGAGTACAATTAGATTGTATACAAATAATTTCGTGCATACTTTCATGATTTGAAACAATCAGTTTGTTAAAGTGATGGTTTGGAAATAATGATTTTGTGCGTGATTATTTATCATCCAATGCAATGGACTATTTCCTGGTTTGAGAAACCATGACTTTTTTAATTTTGATTATTTAACAAACCATCATTTCGAGACAGTTTGATTATTTGAAACCACGGATATTCAGAAAATGTATTATTTGAAAGCAATAAAGTTACGTTGTTTGATTGGATGAATATAATCAAAAGAGAGCAAATTCATTGTTTGAAACAATATCGATAGGAACAGTAAATGGTTTGAATACAATTGGAATAAGCAAATTTATGGTTGGGAAATAATCTTGACTTCGTTCACTCATTTATTTCGATATAATTTGCTTATTTCAAATAATTTCGTCAAATAATTTAATTCCCACATGGCGCCTCATAATGGTGTCCTACTTATTTCTCGAATATGTATCTTATGGAAAGACTTTGCCAATATTGTAAACTCGTCTGGCAATTAAAACAAGCTGAAATGGTACATATTACATCAAAAAGTACACCATTCGATCCTGCTTGTACGTTTTCATCATGTCGGAGCCATTCTTGTTTGCTCCCGAATCGAACCCACCCCATTTAGATGTCGATTTCAATCAGTGAGAAAATAAACAAACAAATGCGTGCAATTCTGAATTACCTGACAACAAGGTCCCATGGCTTATAGGCCGCGTATCCGATAGAAAAGAGGACAGTATTCTTACCATTTGCCCAAATAAAGTGGCCTTTAAATAATTGTCCTTTTAGAACATCTGCAATAGGAATACAAGTAAGATACACAATGAGAAAGTACTAAGCATCGTCCTTCAGTGGCATAAAAAACACGAGTATTATTGCAGCCTTTCGGATGAGGAAGTTTTTTGATTCAAGAAATGATCGCGCGAGGGCGCAAGTCTCATTTTGGTACATGTATGATGTGACACTCTTTTTGAAGCTCCAGGTGCACACGATATAGTGAACACAGTAGCGCCACTGAGGACTGATGTTGGCATATCATAATTAACTGAGGGTGTTTGAAACATGGCAGACGGTCGTTCAAATAATGGTGAACGGGTGATTGTGTTTTCTCACAGAGCCGCTGGGGTTTATATTCATGCATATCAGCTTCAATGATATTGATGTCTTAAATTGTTAATGACTTATTGTTGTTTCCAGTATCCCGGCCGGTAACTCCCTGTCCACCTCAGCCCATTATGGCTAAACCTTTTTGGCAAATAGTGGCAGTGGCACTATTTCTATTGCTTGTCACAGCAATCATGATCGCCTTCATTGCCATGCGCGAAAGACATCATCGACAGGCTCTCAGAGTGAGTTTTCAGATTATTTTTGTTGCAGCTTCTTGGCACTTTTCTTAACCATTTGCTGTTGCATAATCGGCTCAGTAGCTACCTTTTCGAGATAATAATGCTGCGGTCCAATCAGCATTAGAGAAAGCTGTGTAGCTTTCGGTTCACGGTGTAGCCTGGGGTCATCACTCTACTCCGGCCAATTGACAATGTTAAAACGATGTCCTGGCGTCGTAAGAAGATATATTGCAGAGCTGGAGTGTCAAGACAAATATCGAGTTGGTGACTTCGGAAGATTTGGTATTAACTGATTATTCCAAATTGTAAGTTAAATAGATCCAGTCGTGGCACAATTCTTTATTTAGACTAGGTGAATGTGGTAAAATGAACTAAATTGGTGATTACTTTTCATGCAGCTCATTGGCTACATAATCATATGAGGGGAACTCGAAACTGCTAACATGTATCCCGCTTATTCCCGCCGAGGTTTTAACTGGGCCGTTCAAAACTCCCCATTTCTATATGCATTTCGCTTTAGGTTTCCTTTAATCACCAATTAAGGTTGTTAGTACAGTCTTAAAGACAATTTCACGGCGTAAAGCATACTTATAATGCATACTTAGGATATCAGGCGTAGTATATACTCCTTTTAAAAGGAAACTAGGTTAGTTGTAACGGTATTGGTGCCCAAAAGTCAAGTGAAAGCGAAGATATATTATGGCTATTTAAAAAATACAGAGGTAACATTCCAAATTTGATATAGCGCAACTTAAAGCAGTTAGTGCTCAACTGTGATTTGATATTATGATTACTGTCATCTGCATGAAGACAATTGTAACAGCGAACATTAATTCCCACAGTTATTCCCACTGAGGACGCTAGGTTATACCATACACAAAGTCATTCTCGGTAAGAGGGTTAATTCACCTCACTCTGAAGGCAGACGTACGTTTCTGAAGACAAAATAAAACAAGCTGTCTATCTCACTGTAAAATGAGCTCATCTTTCTGATTTCTGACTTTCTGAAGAACGTGGCTGAAGACCTTGACATGATAGCTAATACACATCCAGGTTCCCCTCTCTCTCTAAGACGCCCTGCTTTCTCTTTCTCTTTGATCCAATCCCCTTATTTTTTGCAAGTCTGTATGATGTGTTCGCGATTTGTTGACAACTCAGACCACATATTGTTGTCGGGGATGAGAGTAGTTAAATTAAAAAAAATATCCAAATAGTTTTACTAGTTTCATGAGTAAAGGATAGGCGGTGCTTCTGGTCTGTGAGAAAGGTATCATTTAAACAACAATTTTGTTTGAATCTGTCTCCAATTTGGCAAACTGCCATGGGCTGTGCAGTCATCCGACGTGAAAATTGTATTTGCTGCTCTAGTTTTTTGTTTGGGATGATTAAGTTTGGGTCATTTATAGTGGAATAATCAGATGCCCATCAACCATATCCCGACGCAGGCGATATGGTGTCATATCCCAACGATCAAAACGGTGTCGGGCATCTTTCAGCTGTTTGCGTGCGGACTGAGGGCAGCAATCTCTCAAAGAAGGACTCCGATCCACGTGAGACAGTGCCGAAGTCGACAATGGCTGCTTCATAATTCCATATCCCTTCGAACGTCCTTTGATCATTCCTCCCAAGCCATTGGGTTGCTTGTGGATTGGAATAGTTCCAGAACTGTTCAGGCCTAGAACTGTTCAACTGTACTGATAGATCTGAACAGTTCCAGCAATACAGTAGAAAGGAATGTTCTGTCGCTGTTCCAACCAACATCACATTTCAGTGGTTTACTTAGCATAAAATGATTACATGTAAGATAGACCACTCTCATGATCAATTATAAATGACACACCTTTATCAAGGGGGGATTATCCACCAAATACAAAATGACCTCGTGCCCATTTCACTGATTACCTCACCTGCCTATTTCGATTAGGCAACCTGGCCCGGCACTTTCAGAATTTTAGAACTGTTCTCTTTAGAGGACAACTCTGTTTGGCTTTGAGTGGTTGTTTGCAGGAAAAAATAAGAAAACAAGCATTTTCCGAACCGACCAATCTTAACAATAGTGCCGCCAAATATAATGCTAATTAGCCAAAATGACGTCATTGTGGTTGGAGAATTTGCCTGACAACGGCTCGTGGCCGGCTTACTGACTGCATCACATGAACCACTCTTTCATTGAGAATCTGATTTCGAACTTCCGATTTAATCTGATTTCGCACTGCACTTGGAGGTTTATTCTCTAGAGAGTATTCCTCACCCCAGTTGCAATTTATTACGTGCCACTACGTTTATGTGTAATTTGAAGTTATTTGTCAAGTGACTCTAACTTTTGCCAGCGGCCAGATAAGAGTCCATCGCAGGCTACTTTCTCATCAGAACTTGGATTTTATCCTCTCTTGTCTATTCTCCTCAATAAATCAGCATTTGAGACTGGGTCATCCAATTTAATCTTGGGAATATTCCTTTAACAATGTGAACTGCTGTTCATATACAAAACTCTGGATCGAGTTTGCGCTTGCTGGTCTCAGAAGTGTATTTCATATTGTCCAGGTTTGTTCATCAGAGGAAGCAGAGTTCGATGAATGTTCGGATATTCTAGAATGTGCCAAGAATGCAGAGCTTATAACCCCATCATTCTTTCACTTTAATGAGAAGGTGAGGATGACCCTTTTAAGTTATGAGGTTAGTCAGGTGTCTTCTATTTAGACTCGAGTTTGACGATTAATGTGCAAAAATGTATCAAACAAATATAACATGACCTAGGAGAGTGATACGCCCATGCAATAAAAATATCTTAATCAAATGAGGAATAATCTCGTCCAATCCAGACTCTATGTGCCATGTCTGTTAAAAGACCTCCCCCATTTTGCGTCATTTTCATTGTAGTCCTTTGTTACAATAATTATGTGGGTATCGTTACACATCTTAGAGAAGTTTTCCCGAAAGTGTGCGATGTTGACGCGTCCGTTAACAGGGCGTATAGTCTATGTCAAAATGCGTTTCCAAGGTATTTGCATAAGGACAACCCATTCCTGTTCTATCTCACTGGAAACACATGATTCCTCTGTTTTTGCAGGATGTTAAATCCGGTGTTTTATTTTTTGAATAAATCATAAACGTCGCATTGGTTCCTAGCTCATATTTGCCACCACATGTGGAATTTTTGCCAGTTTTTGCCAATCAAGGAAAAATTCTACGTTTCTTCCTGGATAATTCTTACAATGACCGCTCCCGTGAAACACAGTTGCTAAAGCTACCTGCCAAAATAATTTTAAAAAAGGGGGTTAACCATTGCGCTTTTGAAATATATCGAATTATATTGAATCATGCCGAAGTGAGCGAAAAACGCATCAACTATCACTGGACAGCATTTCAACACACGGCTGACGCACATCCCAAGTTCAGTTTACACATAAGTCGGCATCAGCAGTAAAATGCGTATTTTCTTGTTAGCAACCAATTAAGCGCTCCAGCTTTCAGACATTCCCAATAACATGTCTCTACCAAAACAATTGATACATCAACACTGACATGCACTGCATGATGAGCAAGAAATCAACGTCGTGAATTAAAACGTTATATAGTCCGGGAGCTGAGCGACTTTTATTTAACAAAACTGGCTACAAATGATTTGAATGTGTTGTGGGAAAAAGTACGCCTACCTGACCTTAGAAACCCAATTCTTAAGTTTTTCCAGTGGTGGGTGACTTAGAGATAGAGGGGTTAGAGTTTGTGTTAATGTCTTTACACGTAGATCTTGAACGGTTAAATTTAGACCTTATAAATGTATTACTAACAGGTGCAAATGAGTGAGATGAGCATGTTTTCAAATGCCCTCTCGATATGTTATAGGAAATTACATTTTAAATTGGTTTCTAAAGAAATAAAGGCAAAATACATAAACATGACATTTCCAACCACACTGCCACTTAAAACATCTGTTAGTAATACATTTATAGGGTCTAAATCGAACCGTTCAAGATGTACGTGTACATTGGTGCTTGTGCTCCTGTTCTAGCGGTGTTTCTCGGAGATTTACCGATAAGTGTTGTGTTCGGCCTAAGTTGTAGATTTTGCTTCTTTAAATAAGGTTTATGGAACTCTGGTGATTGTCTTTATATTTCTAACAGTAGTCCAAAATGATTTCTTTCCTTCTATATTTCGGCAGATCGTTGTTTTCCTTTGAGAAACACTCCCTTTGTCTGTCTATCATCGCCTTCATATCTTTCTTTGTTGTACTATGGTGATCGTCTTTAAACATTATATTATCCCTTGAGACATGTACGAAAGAAATGTTCGTATTAAGTGATATTTAGAATTATTCCAAAACCCTTCAAATAGTCCTCAAAATGTATGAAAGAAGCATATGCTTTTCTGTTGCAACTGATTTATCTCACAGATGAATGAAAGAGAAAATGGCCACTCTGGAGAATTGATTGTCCATACTTGCCGAGTATCAGACAGGCTTCCAGCTTGTCGTGTTGGCCTGTCCTAGGAAAGGAAAAAGTTATTCACTTTCAGGGCTGTCACAATGTGACGCATAGCTGAACTTATGCCAACTTATGTGAATTGTCATCAACACGCTGATGCACGCTGATATGAGTTTGTGATTGGCTGGGTATAAGTTGTACACATTAAAGGGTATTTAGCCTAATGCAAATATTCAATGGGATTTTATTCTTCATTTAAAACGACCAAAAACATTAGGGTTAATTAAATGCTTTTTATTTCATGAAAATATCTCAAAAATTGAAAACGTTATGAGCGGTCAAAGTTAAAGATTCGGCAAGGCTCATTAAATGGGACTGCTAGGTAATGTTATGATATGATGTCATAACATGTACTCCAATTTAATGACATATTTAATTCTTGAATTACTGGCAACGTACTTCACATACAATTATTAAACTTATCACATGCGTAGAGTATACAATTATGACATGTATGAATGAGTCTCTCATATCTAAAACTGCATAAATCGATTACAACATAACATGATTATATTGTATAATAACAGGGATAATAAAGAAATGCTGTTATGTTGGCTAACATTATTAACATTTCAAAACAAACACTTCGGCTTTTCACAATACGACCACCAACTCTCGTTTTTCTCTCGGAAAACTCTCGAAATCTGCATCGTTCACGAAATCTCTCGTAAATCACTCGTAAAGTACAGGGACGCCTAATCGGATTACACGCTCAGTGGCGATGCCTCTCGTAAAGTCTCGAGTTCTTGAATTCCGAGACCTTTCGTCAGTTTTTCGATACCTTTCGACAGTATAATCTATTAAACGGTTATTTACATGTTGGTTTGCAGGGGGCGCGATAAGTCCGACCATTATGATCAGCGTGCTCAATATTTATGATAGTTGTCAGTTCCACAATGAAACTTAGGAGGCGGATAAGATATGCCGTTGCCTATCTTTTGTAAAAAGTCATCTATGCGAACCAGAGGCAATTCATTTATTGAGTGTCTTTCCCGGGCAGGCTCTTCCCCTATCATAATTATGTTGATGACAATCGATGCGTTTATTTAACGCGTTGGCCTTTTATGATTCCAAATAAGCATTAAGAAATAAACATTGACCTCATTAAGTGTGTTATAAAAAAAAAAATATTTTAGGATTTTACCCGATCTGCAATGCATGGTACGAGTGCGTCCATATGACACCGTTGACGGTCGCTATCAGTGTGAATCGAGTTTAGCCAAGTTCGTATCAGAGCGATTCCTCGCGTCAGTGTATTGTACTCTTTTTTTCCGCGCCTCACTTTCGCAAGTAAAAGCGGAGATAGCCTGGTGCGTCGACATAGCGTTTTGTATTAGTAGCGCGTTTTATATTAGTAGCGCTGTGCTTCAGAAATTAACGGTAAAAACGTCAGTCTGTCATTACTGCAGCCTCTGAACAGACAAAATCTTAAAACCACCGGATGCCATCACCTTTTTATACATATGTAAATAAAACCGCAGTATCAATAAATGGTTCATGATATTTGCTGCTCGGTTGGTGCATTAGGCAACAAAACGGCAAAATAGCTGTCAATCACATTATCATTTAGCCATTACTGTCAAAGACCCTTATTTGTCGGTGATTATCTCGCAATATACCACATCGGATTATCACACCAAACTACTAATTTCTTTTTTGGATCATTCAACATAATAAGACTTATACGAACAACACTGAATGACCACAACTTCCTGATGTCAGGTAATCCTTTAATGTGTGTCTATAGAAATGTTTCTTTTGAGCTAAAAATACATTCGTCCCTCAATCAAAACAGGGTTTCTTTTTTATTTGACCAACAATAAACTTGCAAGGGTTACATACACCTTACTTTCCACTTTTTCTTTTAGCAAAATATGAACTTTCGAGGATCAAAGTTCCCGAAAGTGGATGTTTAAGCCAGTGAAACATCATTCCTGTGATTGTCCCCCATATTTAAATGTTTCCATACAAAAGACAACTAGAAGAAAAACCATGAGGGGAAAACAGAAAATGTGCCAATCTGTGTTTCAGCGTTTCCAAACAGCGAGGTTCGCGAACATATGACGCAAGAGCCAATTAATTGCTTTTTTACATAGCTATTCCAAAGGCAAACATAAAATCTGGTGTTTTCTCCACCACATAGGACATTGAGATGTAGTAGGGTTAAATTATGGTGGGAAAGTGTGGAAAGGTCGGCGTGTCTTCGGAAGGTGGACCAGCGTGAAATTTAGGAGCCGTAGAGCACTGACAAAACTGAAGTTAAGAGTCGCCCGCACACACTGCTCTACAAGTAGGAAGAACGGTCTAATGGCCACATTCATTCTTTATGCTGGGGGCAGGGGGGGGGGGCACGACTTGTAAAAAGTGCAATTGATCGGATCATTTTTCAATAACACTGTAATCGGTCAATGTGTAACAGAAGTGATGATAGAAATGTGATGGGCTCCTGTCAAATGGTAACCCAAATGAAGGTTGTCAAAATCAGTAACCTTGGCATATCAACTCTCTGATCTCGGATTACCTTTTTTTTGATACGCACTGTATAACTTTCCATCATACTTGATGTTTACCGTTCATTGTAATGAGGCAACAATCGCCGTCACAAAGCACAATACTCAATCTGTGTTCATGAATTTATCGTGCATAAGCAGTCGCTCTGCTCTGTGATGAGTCTTTAGCGATCTCCTGAATTTGTCCGTTGTCTGAAG
The DNA here is from genome assembly GCF_910592395.1 of Lineus longissimus. NCBI lineage: Eukaryota > Metazoa > Nemertea > Pilidiophora > Heteronemertea > Lineidae > Lineus > Lineus longissimus. The sequence goes on from NC_088325.1 coordinate 4,222,043, forward strand.
AATTTAGTGGTGTGTTTTTTCCACAAGACACTTGTCTTAAGCCAAACTAATTCTCACCAAAGTCAACCCACTGCAAAGAACAATGATACCGAACTGGGTGACATGAATAGATTCAAAATAACCTCCCGGGGAACAATAGTAACTAATTACAAAAATTCGAGACTGTGTATGCCACTATTAGTCACATCATAAATCGATCTTGAAATATTTCTGACTGTTTACAGCATGACGGGCGCGTCCCATTTGTCTTTACATGTTGAGTTGCTGGACATGTGTGAGACAGTCGCAACATAACTTTGGACCAGGTGGTAAGGATTATGTTTGATTGTTTCTAGAGACACAGCCACATCTTTTTGGGAATAAAGTGAATTGCAATTCCTGGAGAGACATTCACTATCCTGTTCTTCCTTGTCTGTTTAGGTTGTGACGGTTGCCTGTACTTTCCGGAAAGTTGGAAAGTTGGAAACTTGGAAAGTTGGAAACCTGGAAACCTGGATATAACTTCCTGCTATGTGGCGCTTGTCATCCACTTGTGTCAGTTAAAGGGATCTTTGGCTGGATGGATGATGTAACAAGGTACTCGCTAGGTGGCGCTTGACATAACAGGGTACTTCCCGCTAGGTGGCGCTTGTCATCCACCTGTGTCAGTTAAAGGGATCTTTGGCTGGAAGGATGATGTAACAGGCTCTTTGGCTTGATGGATACTTCCTGCTATGTGGCGCTTGGTATCCAGCTCTGTCATTTGAAGGGCTCTTTGGCTAGATGGATGATGAAACAGGGTACTTGGCGCTTGACATCTAGCAGTGTCATTTATTAAGGGATGTTTGGCTGGATTAATTTTAAGTTGTCCTCCCATGAAAAGTCCTAATAATTGGACATGTATGGCAAGCCATTTGACATCATCAACACTTGATCGAGCGGTCACCACGTGACAAATGCAGACTGCAGACTACTCTTATTTACTTGACAAAAATGTTTTATATACATTTGTAATTATAATTATGAACCCCCTGCTGTAGGTGTCACTGGGCCACCAGCCACGTGCTGTATCATCTGATGGTATGTATGGCACGCCAAAGCGGAACTATTTCAACCCTGTACAAAATATTAGCAACATTTTAAAAACGATCCAACATTTTCAGAAAACAAGCCAACATTAGCGGAATTATTTCAACCCTGTACAAAATATAACCATTATATAAAAAAAAGATCCAACATTTTGAGAAAACAAGCCAAAAATTTTTTTGACATTTAGAAAAATTCGTTAGAAAAAAAATTATTTTGGGGTTAAACTTTTTTTCTTCATAAAAAAACTTTTAAAAATTCATTATTTCGTGAAAAAAATATTTAATTTTTTTTCTTCTCTTGAAAATATTTTCCCGCAACATTTTTTTTTAAATGTTGACAAAATTTTACGGCAACATTTATTTTCGTTCAAGATTTTTTTCTTGCAACATTTTTTTTCGTCAACAATTTTTTCGTCCAACAACGAGCGCCACCTGTGAACAACTAATTGAACTATATCCCCTCGAGACGAGGTTTAGCTACGGGGTACTTCTGGCATGTTTCTTTACACGAATATCTTACGCACGTGGTTGTCACTCGTCATGAATGTGTCAGTGTCAGATTTTTACCGTCATTAAATTACATAAGTTAAACCCCTACAAACATGACAAACAATTTAAATTTTCAACATACGAACGAACGAACGATCAGAATTCCCGACCTGCTATGAGTATGAAGTACCCAAGCTTAACATCGTCCCTGCGCGCGAGTTCAATTAGCAGTTCATAGGTGGCGCTCGTTGTTGAACGGAAAAAATGTTGAACGAAAAAAATGTTGCCAAGAAAAAATCTTGAACGAAAATAAATGTTGCAGTGAAATTTTGTCAAGATTTTCTTTTTAAATTGCGTGGAAAATATTTTTAAGAGAAGAAAAAAATGTAAACGAATTTTTCGAAGTATCACGAAAAAAAAATTGTTGGCTTGTTTTTTCAAAATGTTGACATGAGTCTAAAAAATTTTATCTTTTTTAAAAGATTGTCGGGTATATTTTTGAAAGTTTAAATAGTATTTCTTCTCTGTTGCCAAGAAATTTGTAGTTGCTAATATTTTTTCAGGGTTGAAATAATTCCGCTTTGGCGTGCCATAGGTATGTCCTCTAGAAATTGCTGGCTCATCAGAATGATGAGGGCATCCACATGTTAGGTTTTAGAATAGCTCCTCGATAGCCCATCTTGGCCACAATGTTTATTGGACCAAGAAGTTCAGAATGAGATAGCGTGCGGCTAAAGTAAATAAGGTGAGGATATGGGTCATGAGTAATTATGATGATGTAATTCCCATGGAAGTTTAATCCCTTCTACGGTAATACCAAGGATACAGCTAATGCATCCTGAACTCAGGCCAACACTCGGCACTAACGACCGTTACAACTGTACTTCGCCCCGGGAGCAGGACAATTCCCCCCCGGACAATTGCCCCCGGACTATTCCCCCCAGACAATTCCCCCCTGGACGATTCCCCCCGAGGACGATTCCCCCGAGGACAACTCCCCCCTGGACAATTCCCCCCTGAGGACAACTCCCCCCTGGAAAGTTTACTCCGTTGCCGCTTTATGTTTAGATTTCTTCTGTGAGTTATCATAATCCTAGTGCAAAAGTATGCTTCATAACTGATGACACTTCGGTGAAAAATACATGTACAGGTAGCATGTATTTTTTTTTAAATTCTGAATAAAGTTGTTCTTTGAGTTTGATCATCATCATTGGCATCATTTTGCGTGACCGACGTTGTCTGGGGGGGGGGGGGGGGATTTTCCGGGGGGAGTTGTCCTCGGGGGGAATTGTCCAGGGGGGAGTTGTCCTCAGGGGGAATCGTCCTCGGGGGAATCGTCCAGGGGGGAATTTTCTGGGGGGAATAGTCCGGGGGGCAATTGTCCGGGGGGAATTGTCCTAGAACCCTTCGCCCCTGCCTCCACTAAACATAAGTAGCTTTGTGCACAATGCCGTAGTGCAGTTATTATGCGTATGCGTTTGCTGAAACTTGGTATTTATGGTGTTTATAGATCAGTCTACACAACGGTAATGCTGAAGTTGAAATTCAGTGTCTATTTTCGCAATTGGACTTTTCCAATATGAAACGTACTTTTTAACGAACGGCATATGTCTTTAATTAGTAGGTGTCTTTGAAAAAGAAAATTTGAGATATAATAAAACTGTGTGTAGGAACAAGGTGACAAACAATAACAATATTGTAAAAAAAGTTAACAAAAAGCAACTGCTGAGATGGTCCCTTAATTCCAGACCTTGACCTTTATTGGCGCTTGAGAAAACCCCAGCTCTGCGGACTGCCTGCACCATGCATTTTCTTTCCACCCGCCGCTTGCCCAACACCTTACTCAAGTATTAGTAACCATCTGGCTGCCAAGGGTCTTGCTAATAAAGGACCCATACAATTATCTCCGTGATCCATCAGCAAAGTGTCTTGCCAAAGGACCAAATCTTTATCACCTATCATTACATAACATAAACTCTCCCCTCTGGGAGTTCTGTTCCTACACATATATGGATAGACACACATATACAGTGATGATTGAGATGGTCCCCCAACATTTGGCACGTGGGAAGTACCTGGTTACATCATCCATCCAGCCAAAGATCTCTTTAACCTACACAGGTTATTGACAAGCGCCATCTAGCAGGAAGTACCCTGTTATGTCAAGCGCCACCTAGCAGGTATCCTGATACCTCTTCCATCCAGCCAAAGATCCCTTTAAATGATACAGCTGGATGACAAGCGCCACCTAGCAGGAAGTACCCTGTTACACCTTCCGTCCAGCCAAAGATCCCTTTAACTGACAGAATTGGATAACAAGCGCCACCTAGCGGGTACTGTTACATCATCCATCCAGCCAGGGAGCCCTTTAAATGATACAGCTGGATGACAAGCGCCACCTAGCAGGAAGACCTAGTTCACATTCCAGGTTTCCAGGTTTCCAACTTTCCAGGTTTCCAGGTTTCCAACTTTCCGGAAAGTACAGGCAACCGGTTGTGACACATCATGACTAAAGGGAGACTGTCGCAACATAACGCGGGCCTAAAAGTCAGATATGATTGTTCCTACTGATAGAGAAAGACACATCCCGTCTTTCCATGTGTGTTGAGATGTTACAATAATAAGAGACTATCGCAGCATAACGATGACCTAAAGAGTTGGAATAAATTGCAGATTGTTCTTAGAGAGACACGTACCGTCTTTCCGAGTCAGTTGAGGTGAAACAGTAGGTGACTATCAGATAATAGCGCAGGCCATACGGTGCAGGACTAATCGCAGATTTTTCCTGGAAATATAGTCACATCACCGTCTAACCGCGTATGTTAAGATATGACACTAATGCAAGATGTCGCAGCATATCGCACGCCTAACACGACTAAATGTAGTGGAATATAGTTGAATGATTCTGTCATGTCCGTTGACAGACAGTCAGACCCTGTCGTCTTTCCATGCTTGTTGAGATGTGACACTTATAATAGGCTGTCGCATTATAGCACAGGTCAAAATGCGTGAGAATATCCATGTTGGCTGGATGTGAGAATAATAGGAGACTTCTCAGCATATCGCAGGTCTAATTGGTTATTATAGTTGTTGAGTGTTTATGTGAAGACAAACACGGTCATTCCCATTCTGTGGAAACCGAGACCAGAGTGCCAAAGCATAACGTGGAGTACATAAATAAATATCCACTAGGCCCCTCTCTTGATATCTTGACTGATGGTATGCAAAATGTTGATTTCATGTCTCAACTGGTCTCTGCTATATTATGGGTTAAAGCCATGAGGGGCAGGGTTCTAAAATGCTAATCAACAGAAAAAATCTGTCGTCTTAGCGTGGTCTGAGCCAATCAGCTCAGTATCTATGCATATGTTGGCACATAATGATGCCTTCTTTCAGATGCAAGCGGTCTGATGACTTGAAATTAAAATAGTTCTCAGAAATCTTCAAATGAACAGTGGCTTGATAGATGCGGTCAAAAATGCTGAGAGACACATGTTGGGTGCCACGTTCTGTGAGGCTTAGAGTTCAAGACAGTTGATGTATGATATCCATGGGTACATAATGTCCTAACGTAACAAAAAATAGTCATCTTAAACTGAAATATACCACACATGATGTAAAATTAGTACTTTGTTGGTGCTCATTTTGCAAATCAGAGTTAAAAATCCAGGACATGACCTACTTCCTTGATGTACATTCTGTATACCCTGCACTAGTATGCGTGCGTCAGTTAGGCGTTGGTGTAGTGGTTGCTATGGCTAGGGCATTTTCACAATTTGTTAAGTTAGTTCATTGTAGAGTTTGAAGTAACTACTACATATACCATATTGATCATATATATCCCAAATGTCCACTTAGATTAGTTAGCATTGCCCCATAGGTTTATAATATTTATGAATTTTTTCGATCTTTCACCCATGGATGGATGGAGCCCTTGTGGTCAGCATGAGCTAGTAGCTAGTTAGCTGTTCGAGACAACATGCTTGGGGTTGTTTCTTTTGGATTGCTATCCAGTCAATCACGGATGCCTCTCTATCCCGGAAATAGTTTTATTGAGCGTGTCCTAATTAGAGTCTGACCTGCTTGCAGCGGATATGCCACTCAGCATACCAAACCGACGCCATCAGATACGGCGGGAACTGATATCAATTACATCTTCCTGGTCTGGATCGTAGACTGACTATCACATCTTGTTTTTCATAATTGATTTATGGTGTTGGGACACTGAAACAAGACTGTCATTACAGTCACAGCTTTAACATAGGAACCGCGTAGTTAAAACAATTGTTGATTGTCCCAGGGAAACAGTCACATCCATCCGTGGCCTGTTGAGTAAATACTTACATGTGACAGTCACAACATGACGCATGCGGAAATTTGTCCTGCTATACAGTCACAAACCGGGGAGAATATCAAAAGGACAGAGTATATATGTTAGGATGGCCATGGATCAGCAGTTACGCTGTGTCTTGCCATCCTTGCTGAGTTGTGACACGGACACTGGCATAGTACAGTTAAAGCGTAAGACAGGTTGAGTGAATGCTGGAGATTATTGCTGATAGTTTCTGCGACACGGTCCTATATACCTCTAGCTTTGATGTCTTTTGAGCTGAGGTGCTGATATGACTGACAGGAGACAGTCACAGCATAGAGTATGACCAATATTAGTACACCCCAGAATAATTCGTTAGCACATTACTTTCCTGCTGCAAGGCGAGGCAGTCGTCAGGATCCCGGATTAGTTTACAAAACATTGACGTTCTACATGCTGTAAATGTAGGTAAATACTAGTATCTTGTCATGTTCATGTAAATTGTATCTAAAGGACTTCCAAGACATGAACAATGGGTTCTGTCATATTTACACACCAGGCTGGGTAGGAAACATCTGGTAATATCATTATAACAAAAGTAACTGTTGACATAATATCATGATGTCAGTTGCGATGTAAAAACCAATGTCGCTGTTATTGATACCATTCTGATAAGTCTTAACAACATTTCTAGACCTTATTCAACTATAACATATTGACATCAATAAAATGATGTCATGATAGGCGGGCTCTGTCAAATTAGTCAGAATGAATTTGTGGTTGATTAGACTATACCATGTTGAGAACTCACAGTGTTCAATATCTATTTAGTTTTTCATGGGGGGGGGGGGGGGGGACACCCAACCGTGGCTGTGTTGAAAGGAGTTCCTTAGCTTTATGCATTTCAAATATAATGAAAAGGCAGTATCTTAAAGTCTAGCTGAATATAACTATGTACATTATTGTTCTTTTTTGAGTGGTTTTGCAGTTGTCTGAACTTGGCCTACGAGCAACAGTTTTCAACAATTTATTTTCCAAAACCAAAACGGTACTTCGCTCTAGTAGAAATGAGTAATTGTGAAGGTCGCGTTCAAAAATGTGACATCAAATCCGGTAGTAGCTTAAATTAAATGAAAGTGTATTGAATATCAACACGGTTAGTTTTAGGAACATTATCGTTAGGATAATCGACTTTCATACTCGGCCATAAAGCGTTCAAACTCAACAAGAACAAATATCTCAAAAACTACTGTTCCTATCGAAAAATGGTAAGAAACGTTGTAAGCCATCAATAATTGCAACGATGTGTGATTGTTTTTCAACCCACAACCCTAAATGCGAAGCTAGCTTAACGTTTCGAATATTCAAAAGCATTCACATTATCAAAGTCACCTTTTCGTCGTTTCGATCCAACTCTTCAGCTGGGACCTGCTCATGACATGCACACAGTCTTCTACTTTTGTGTTAGCCACTCATGCATTATTGTCAAACATGAATTGACTGCCTCTGGCAGAGATAACTTTTCCATCAGAAAGAAGAATTGGCGGTTCTTGGGAAGCAGCCGACAACTTTGTTATGCTGCCCTAATTGAGAACGATTTACAACATATTTCTCAAAGTAACTGTGGGGTAATTAGGGACACCATTCCAAAGAAGGGATTTGGGTCGTTTATTGAGATATTCGAATGGTTCTTTCGTATTTCTCTGACTGGGGTTACATGGCCGATACAAAAATGTCCAAAACTGAAAATCATGACTTTGAAACGAAAAAAAAGTCCCAACTTTAAGTCTTAATGGCACTTCTCTTTTGCGTATTTTAAAGTGAAAATTTCAGAACTTGATGGAGTTTTTGTCGGACTGAACCTTTTCTGGTTTTTGTTTGAACCGGATGGATGGTTTCACACAAATTCATGTATTTATTCTACTTGCTTCATTTGCAATACTCGGTCCTCAGTGATATTAGGTCATAAAGGCAAAGTACCCTGCGTATCGAGGCTTTAACCCTTAAAATGCCAATTTTATACAGAAATCAAACTTTGGGCACGACTCACTGGAGGGGGAATGTATCAAACTGGCAGCATGCCATTTGGAAGTGCCCCACATATGAGCGATTAAAATCGGCTGCAACGGTAATTGATCGTTGGTTGCATCGACTTGCCTCCATCACCTCCGGTCATACAACAGAAGAAATACGAGTAATCTTCATCTACCAGTATCAATATAAACAGTAATCACAACATATAGTATTGTTGTAAACAGAATTAGTATGTCATGAAACTATTCCATTGATATCACTGTATTATAATCTTAAACTTTAACACGTATAACGTGCTTCTTAATGAGCTAAGGTTCACACCACGACAAGGCCAACTCAACAAAATGGCAGACATATGGCAGAGGACTCAATGCTTTCTGAACAGGTGACGGACAAATGCAGGATATTTCTGAAAACTCAGCAAAGCATTTTAGACATGTCTAAAATGCTTGGTCAGTGACCTCTTATGCACGCCCAATTAAACAGAAAGTGAGTATAGCATTTGGAGACGGAGGTAATTCCCTCATCACACCAAGTCATATGAACGGTAGTTGATAAAACTTGGAATCAGTGAAACCATGTAACCTGTGCTAAACCATGGAATAGTCAGTACTAAACCGTGGATTCACTGCAAGTACCGCGTGAAATCGGGTGCGTTCCTTCCACAATTTTTACCCTTCCAACTGCCAATCTCGTCCCAGCTGACTTTATTGATAGCAATTTGCCAGTAGTTCCAGAAACCACCTTTTTGTGGAGGATGACGTCATCATGGAATGCATTTGAAATGCGTTGTTCAATGAAAGCAAAATAAAGGTTTTGTGATTGTTTTGTATTCCATATACTAAAATAAAACGTTTTTATTAGAAGAATCATTTTGTATATAAAATGCTCTGATTAAGCTTGGTAGATAGGACAAATATGTACACGGGAATCACTAAAAAAAATTGTCCGCTTAGAACTGGTGACATCACGAAATTATCTCTACATCCCTCGATGTGTACATGAAAATGTACGAAATCGCTCACTGTGAAGGAATTCGTTCTCATTTTTCATCTCCAAACCCGGCTGAAACCTTCGGTAATAAATCTTTTTATACGTTTCTTGTCATGTTTAATATGATGTACGGATAGGTGCCAACCGGTACTGCATGATGTAGTCAATCTTCTCTGTATCACCCTGTATGATCACACCGCTCCGTAGTTCAAATAGGCCCCGTGTTGTGGCGTAGTAAGCGGAGCGCTGATTGGTCCATATTATGGGTGTGTGGTGGGCGTGTCGTGACGTGCATGCCCATATTTGGGAGATCAGTAATGTACACTGGAGGCGAGGTATGACTGGGTTGTTCTAAAATATTGATTGTTGAATCGGAAATGCGACTGATTTCTAAACTACCGTCAAATTCCGATCTGATCATGTAAAAATAAGCTCCAAATATTGATTCGTAAATGGCATTATTTCATGTTTTTATGCATTTTTAGGACTGATTCCATGGTTTAGCACCGGTAACATGGTTTCACTGATTCTAAGTTTTATCAACTACCCATATGAACAGCTGATACATTGGTGATTATCTCTCTGAAGCCCAAATACATGCTGGAAATGCCTTATAAAAAACAGATTGAGGCCACTTCCCTCAAACACGGTGCCAAATGCTGTGTCCCAAAATGTTCATCAGCAATGCGCCAACCAATTGGCCTTAAAGGACGAATGACATTTTGAAGGGCATACCGAGCTGTAGGCTGCCTGGTCAATTTCCACTCTGATGTAGCAGCCAATTATGTCAATCCCGAAAAAGAACCTGCGTGCAGCGATCATTTTTGCGCGGGTCGATGCATTAAAAACGCGCTGCGTGATGGCGAGAACATTCACTGTGAAGTTACTGTGAAGGCACTGCTTGTGGTGGTTTCAATTCTTTTATCAAATTCGCTATATTATCATACCAGACATTTATGATAATCCAAGGACTTTAATTTGCAATTTTAAAACAAATTATTTTGCGTCAATCTTCTCTCAAGTTTCACTTACTCGTAAACTAAGCAGTTAAAAAGCCGTCACATTTTCCCAGCAGACCAACTTTATTAAAAGGTGGAGATGATGCTCAAATATTTCCATATCTGTGATCAATTTAAAATTTTGCGATAAAAGCAAGATCACTGTCCACACACACTGACCACCACATTTCTATTTGCTCATGTGTTAGCGACCATACTAAGCTGCAGTAATATATATTGCCTAGCACTTACACCACCTGAAAATGGACCACCAATCTTGGTTCGGGAACCAATGCCGCACCATCGAAAATCCACCAAGCGCTTACACCAGCGCTGCAGCTAGTTATAAACCCGGCTACAGATGGCGCGCAAACAATAAATTGCATGCGCAGAAAGCGCCATTTCGAAAGCGCCGCCTGGAGCCGAACAATCTAACTAGCTAATTGCCGATCCATTTGCGCGTACACCACGACAAAGCCGAGCTTTTAACAAGCCGGGCGAATTTGGACCATCAAGCTTGGTGGGACAAATTCGCTCGGCAATTTGTATCGGCAATGGATTGCCGAACCAATTTGTCGCGGCAATGTGGTGGTGTAAGTGCAATTGGTCCACCAATATTTCGTGGTGAAAGCGCTTACACCACGAAATATTGGTGGACCGCTCTGAGGGGTCCTAATGAATCCATCTTGTCAGGTCCAACTTTTTGTTGACCCAAGGGCTTATCTAAAAACAGGTCTTGGGGCAAACCATGCTTTGTCAACAAAATACCTTTTGCTTTGTGGTTATAAATGACGATTGTCAGATTAATTTTGTTCCATTCTTGGTTGTAGGTATAACTGAATGGCACCAACATGTGGGTTTAGAAGGTCTAAGTATGCATTAAGACAACAATTAATCCAAAAAAATCGATTTCAAGCAATGTGGTTCGTTTTCTTTCAACTTTTATTCCCAGACCACGCCCATCCAATAAAAACGAAAATCTTCGGGAATCTTCGGCGATGACGACAACAAAGGAAGGCCGAGCGATCTCTCTCAGGAATATCATGGCGGTGCAGTGCATTTGCATGTGAATAGTTTCTTGCGATATCATACGAAATATCAATTGATATGGTGAATAGATGTGTTTTGTACGGCTGTAGTGCCACGGCCGATGCATCGAGTGCTCTTTCGACGCATTCATTCCCGAAAAAACCAGCAATTTGACGTCATTGGGTGAAGTTTGTACAAACAACGAGAGCGGATTTGTGGATCCGAAACCGACCAACACTTCGGCCGTAGTGTGCTCAAAACACTTCACTGACGATTGTTTTGAAGTACCATTATCGTTTGCCCAGAACGAAAGTGGTTTTCAGAAGAAGTAAGCACATTTTGATTCTGTAGCCCTAATAAATTCCTAGACGACGCTATCGAAATATTATTGTGTTGAATACTACGGTTATGTGGGCATGTACTGTAGGCTACATCATGGTTAAACCATAGGCCCCTGAATGCTAATTAGCGGGATTATCGGGCTAAACAATGGGATTAGCTAGGAAATAATATATAGGGAGTTAAAAAACTAGTTTTTTAACTCCCTATATAACTCCCTTTATATTATTTCCTAGCTAATCCCATTGTTTAGCCCGATAATCCCACTAATTAGCATTCAGGGGCCTATGATAATATACATAAGCCAGGCCTGACATTGACATGGTATTCATGTAGCCTAGGCCTCTTCACTATACATGTAGCGAGCTACAGCCAGCCAGTGGAGTCGGCTGTAGCCATGTAGGTTGTGCATATGCATAGGGCCTTGCATGCAGGCAGGCATGGTCTAGTAGTCTTGTGTGATGTGTCATATGACTTCGTTCAATGGTTATGATATTTCCACTTGGCACTCAACTATATGTTCTTGTTAGACAGTTTGCAAAGCAAACCATGCTCAATCGCATTGTATTGATAATACACCATGACTTTTTAAGGTGCCGAAGATTGAAGAAAGATGCAGTGCCTACCATACCTTCTAAAGAACCTTCCCATGAAGCGTGTATCATCAGAGCCTATTTCTGTTTCATTAAGGCACTGAAGTTTTTGAGAAGCTGGTAGACATCCTCTTGTCGAAGAGGTTGATCAAGTCTGTGAGGAAGCTTAGTCCAGATGGGCAGACATCTACACTGGAGGGGTACCATGCCACAGTCATACATTTTGCACCAAAAATGTATCACTTTGGATACTTAGGCATGAAGAGCAGGCAAGTCTCACTCACAAAAGTCTTCATGTTTGTCGAGCTTTCAAATTATTGTACCCATCAACGTAGTTTTTTAAATCTTACATAAGCATAAGCATACATAATTATGCCAAACTGACTGCTCACATTCACATGTTAATATGTTTCTACTTGTAGGCTACAGTTAGCTGGACTCCACTTCAATGAGAACAGTGGCAGGGACCAAGCCAAACTCAAGAATGGGGAAGAACAATTCAACATTTCATTCCCCAAATTCAAGAAGGGAGACTTTTCAGTGAAACGTGTTCTGACCAAGTGCACATTCAGTAAGTGGGTATTATTTTTTTCTCAAAAAATAGGCCAGGTGAAGGAATCTATGATGTTCACCTGCGGATGAGTACCATTTCCAAAGTAAAACTACAGGGTGGTCCATGAAAAGTGTCCCTAGCCAGTCTTTCAAGTGAGATGGGGAAACGCTTCAAAACATCCTGTAATTAGAATGTGCTGGCAGTTTTCAAATGAACACATGTAATTTGAAATATTGACCAGCCCCTTTTCCTAGTTCACCGCTGACTAATTGCTGTTCATCACCACAACAACTGTCTTTTTTCAGACTATGTGACTGAACTTCAGAAAGAGGTGTGCAGAATCATCCGAGCTGGAGAAATCTGTCAGAATGAAGAACCCCCCCACCCCCACTTTCCAGTGCCTTCGAACATCCGGATAAGCAGGAAGCCATCAACAAATACCGGAGTGGAAAACGCTACGTGGAGCATGTGGGGAAATAACTTGTGTTGGACTTCTAGATTCCAGTGTAAACTGTATGTGGTGGGAGCCAATTTGGTTTGACGATCATCAAGTTGAAGCTATCACAAATTGCATCCCCGGCCTTGGGCCTTGTCATCATTGATTTTGTACGGGTCCTGTTTAACAAACATAACATCACCAGTATTGGCATTTTATATGAGCAATGTATTTAAAATTTGAAACTTCAAAATTTTGTACAGATGAACAAATACATGCAACTGAACACAATATTTCTTGTTCGTCAATGTCATTGTACTTATAGTCAGTGTCTTGTCAGAGTCCAGGTGATGAAAACCTCTGAATTCAGCATCCTCCTCGAGTCCGGGGGCATGAACTGTGCCCTTATCCGACTCACTGCACATGATGGCAAAACCACACGGACATCCCGCCCCAGAAACCCCCAACCACCTCGCTAACTGTCTGTAGCTTATGTGCCGCATCCTCTTCTCATACGGCCCATCATATGCTGCCTGACCATACTGCTGTCTATATTGAAGCCAGGCCACCTGCAGGACATGATGGTCCAGGCAAACTGACATGAATCCTGGGTGTTGGATGATACATGTCGTCCCCTCGGCCTCTATCTCTGCCATCTTGTCTTGGACCCTTTGGATCTCGTGGCAGCACGTACATTCATCCTCTTTTTGCTGGATCTGACAGTTGTCGCAGTGGCACCTGAAATGATAGCAATATAGGCCTGTATTTATCATATCAGTGACAGTGACATTGTAGTCATGAGTAATAAGCAGTGTCATGATAGTAGTACTTGGTCGACTTTATTCACGAAGTAGGTCCACGCAACGTTAATAAGAGTACACAAATCGTTTGTGAGTTGGGATTGAACAAAAGGACACCCGCAAACGGACAATAGCTCATGCACTGCGTTAAGTCATGAGGCCTTTGTGAATATGGTATACGGTACCGGTAGGCTATAGTCTTATAGATAGTTGGCGATGGTACTGGTAGGTAGGTAGGCTCTTCATTTATAGTGTTCAGTGGGTGACAGTGCTTGAAAATAATGGCCTCCGTCTCCAACATGCTGGGCACGGGTGTCTAGATAAAACAATAAAACTGTAAAATTCCATACCAGTCAAGATTATCTCGCCTCGTTGGCCGCTGTTCTTCTTCTGCTACTACAGCTGCCTGCGCCTGTACATGCTGATGCTGTACTTCCGCTTGTTCAGGTATGGGTTCAAACATGTAGGATTCTATCGGTCCAGGAACTAGCTCTGGATCCCCAACATCGCCGAATAACTCATCAGCATCACCACTATCGTAATCGGCAGCAAGAAATTAGCTGAGAGCAGACGATGAAGTACTGCAATCGCTACAAATTGATGAAGAATCGCTTTCGCTGTATGCATTCGCCATGTTTTGTTTGGTTCTGATATTCCTGAGATGCCTGAGATGACGTCACTTCCTGTCTGGCCGACGAGTGATTTTCGTTTTCGCAGGTGGCGGGATTTACAATTTACAAAAGCTGATTATGCTGAACCTGCTAAAACTACGTATCCTAAGTGAACACCCATGAGCGCTCCCTTCATGCTTCATTCAGTTTGGGGCGGAATATTCTTCCGACATGACTGGAGCATTCACAGGTGTCACCTGTTCCCGAGGGTGGGCGGGTGGGAGTGTTGAAAAATGGATTATCATTCTTTGGTGTTTTGCCATACGGGGAGAGATTCCCTTACCCAAGAATGATGCAGTCTTCAGTTTCAACCTAACCAAGTTTTGGCCTCCTGCTTCCTCACGAAAGAATGACTGGACTACGAGAATTACGCAGGTAGCGCCGTCTGGTGTTAACTTAGGATAACTACGTATCCTAAGTGAGACAAGACCACAATTGATTTTTTAAGCCTTTTAGCAGTTAAATTGTCAATGTTTGACCGCGACGCATCAAAGAACGCGTGGTGTTGTGAATCTGAAATTTAGATTATGTTATTCCGGACAGTCGGGCAAGTAAATGGTGAAAAATAAAATGGTGATTGACCACGGAAATTTTTTTTTAATCGACAAATTAGACAGACTTTGATATTTCCACTCTTTTCAGCCAACTGGCAGAAAAAACTCAAAACACGCCCCCTATTACCCAATTAGCAAAATTCGAAATTAATTTTTTCATCAAATAATTTTTTTATATCTGTAGACTTGCCACAACAAATATTTTTTCAATACCTCTCCAAATATGTACTTGAGAGTAAAAAACATGCACTCATCTAATAGATAGGCCTGGACCCTCCAACCTATGAATATATATATTAGTGGTCTTGTCTCAATGAAGGTACATTTCAGGGGTTAACATTTTGAGATTTTTTTCAAACTAATGTACATGACATCCCACAACTCTCCAACAAAGGAAAGTCATATCTGGACATTTTTGGAGAAATGAGAGACATTTCAAAGAGTGGTACAACTGTGCCAAAGCGACGAAAGAGGACAAAATCGACAAAAAGTCATGATTTTGCACCCAACAGCACCAAATTCAAAGACCTGCCCTGGCCAGAATAAGCAAGCTATGGAGCTGAAACTTTAGGAAGTGATTTAGGAATATCTTTGCTGCTTAGGGCACAACTTTCAGAATCAAGGCCTAGGTAGTTTCAAAGAAATTACAAAATGAATGGCAACACAACAAGACTTGTAAAAATGAAACCGAACTTAGACCGGGGTTAGGTTGACTCTTATTTGGGTCAAATTAAGTTTTTTTCTCATTATTTTGGCTTGTTTTGACCTTAAATCATCAGCAATACAATATTCTAAATGAATTAGAGTGATTTGAGCACATTCAAATTTTTCACTATATTGACCCAAAATGTAGTGTAAATAGAGACAAGACCACAATTGATTTTTTAAGCCTTTTAGCAGTTAAATTGTCAATGTTTGACCGCGACGCATCAAAGAACGCGTGGTGTTGTGAATCTGAAATTTAGATTATGTTATTCCGGACAGTCGGGCAAGTAAATGGTGAAAAATAAAATGGTGATTGACCACGGAAATTTTTTTTTAATCGACAAATTAGACAGACTTTGATATTTCCACTCTTTTCAGCCAACTGGCAGAAAAAACTCAAAACACGCCCCCTATTACCCAATTAGCAAAATTCGAAATTAATTTTTTCATCAAATAATTTTTTTATATCTGTAGACTTGCCACAACAAATATTTTTTCAATACCTCTCCAAATATGTACTTGAGAGTAAAAAACATGCACTCATCTAATAGATAGGCCTGGACCCTCCAACCTATGAATATTCATTAGTGGTCTTGTCTCAAGTGAACACCCATGAGCGCTCCCTTCATGCTTCATTCAGTTTGGGGCGGAATATTCTATCCTTCCTTCCACAAGTAGCTAGATGTTGGTCCCTTTGTATTAGCATTGAGAGTAAGTTTCCGTCTACCCCGAACTAAGTACCCCATCCTGAGGAAAATTTCTCTCAATTCTAAGACGAAAGAAAAGACAGCGAGATGATTTTTTCATAGTGGTTTTTATTTCAAATTGACTGAATGAATTAATATAATGGTGCGTAATACGATACAACTGATTTCAAGCTTACCGGTACACAGAATATTCAAACTAAACTAACACAGATCAAATTTAGACCATCATGCTGCGAGGCCTTTACTCCAACTTATACATGTATATGGTTGGTGATTAGTTTTGTTTTTATTTTTATCTTTTATTTTTTATTTTCTTTGCTTCTTTGCACGAGTGCTAGTTAGTGAAGACTTTTAGAATTGGGGTGCTAGTTCTACAACCCTAGTGTTGCTGCGACATGCCCAGTCCCCGAGGACGTTTGAGGACCTAACTCTCGGGATCTTTATATTTTTGGATTATTCTATACTTTTCAGCCAGTTGTGAAATAGGCCTGAAGATGAACATTGGAAGATGAATAGCTTTTTCCTAAGTTTCACTCAAACAGATGCCATGAAATTTATTGTCTAGCTATCCAGTCTGAATGCTGACTGAAGACACTTAAAGTCCACAAATTCATTATTTTGGCCTTGGTTAATGCTGGACATGGCCTTGGCAAGGTCGTTTGCCTGGTCGACCTGTTTGCTGCGCGTGTAGTGGTTTACCGAAGAGTCTGAGAACCATCCAACGTGACGTTTTATTTGTTGGTTTGCTGAGGGGTCTGGTCTAGCTAATGCCCTTAAGGAGATGGCACAGCCTGCCCTAATGCTGTGTGGTGTTTCGCCTTCGTCCAAGTTCAGAGTAGACAGGTAGTGTTTTAACCTGTCGTATATCGCCTCGTATGATAGGGGTTTGTCTTCAACTTCTCCCAATTGGTTTATTGGTCTGAAGAGGTAACCGTGGGAGAGGTTTATGTTCAGAGATTGAGTCAGTTCAAAATACTTTTCCAATGCTGCCACCGGGCATATCATTTCATCTTTGCAGCGAAAGAGGGAGAAGACGTTTGTTTTGTCTAGACGGAATGTTTTTCCCCAGGTGTGTTTTATCATATAGCCCGATTTAGAAGGGAGGGACTTTACCTCTTGCGAGAGCATAATGCCAGCATCATGGGCCCGATCTCCGCCAAAAAACATCATTTTAAATATCGCTTGGTCTCGTGCCAAGATATATTTTGAAGTCGGTTTTTGTTGAGTATCTGACAGACGTCTGTCGATATACATGGAGATCAGAGCCAGCTTTTTTATAAAGAGCGGCACCGCCTGTTTTGGGCAGGAGTGTGCGATGCTCTGTTCGTTCTTTATTTGTTTCAGGAAATCAGCGACCTCCTGTGAGTTTGCTGGGTTACTGTTTTTTTCAAAAATATCCCAAAGTTTCTCACGACCCAATTCCTTTTGGAAAATTCGTTTTAGTTGGGAAATTTTCCCCGCTACTGTCCCGAATGCTAATCTCCTGGGACATTTACAGCTAGGATTTTTTGCCGTGATTTCCGGGCAAGAAGTGCTATGCACTATGGTTTTCCCGGTGTTGTCTTTCCACGCGAGATAAAGGCATATATCATATGGGGTGCAGCTTTTTATATCCTTGCCAATTTGTTTAACGAAGTAGTCCAAGTCTTGAAAAAGCTTACATTTGTTTCTCTGATATGCTGTGGCCTGAAAACTGCGTTTTATCGATTGTACCCTTTCGTGCAGCCTTGACAGATTAATTTCAGCACTGGCTTTCTGGAACTGAATTTTGAGAAAGAAGTTTACATTTCACTTTTTATTTCGCTTTAAGTAAGTTGAAACCTTGCCAAATAAAGGTTGTGTGTTATAGTGCTGGAAATGAAACCGTTTTGGGATGGGGCAAGGATACATTCTTCACCTTTGTGAGCCAGTACGGATAATTCTGCATTTCTTTCAAGGTTAGGCCACCATGGCGGTAGGGGTGAGATATGTGGTATGACCAGAGAGAGTCTGATTGGCCTTTGGCATTCTTCTAGAATGAACTTTATTAGTGGGCCGGCCATTGCGTGTGGGGGAAAACAGTTGTAGTTTTCTTTTGGATCCAGAATTTGGGCAAAACAGTTCACTCCCGCGCTGCCTGGTAGAGGAAACGGAGTGTAATGTGGCAGGGCTTCGCCCTTGTCGTCTAATTGTACATTTGAATCGAGGGACATTAGGTCAAAGGTGTGTGGTCCGTATCTGTTTTGTACTATTTTCCATTGATGTGGAGACAACATGGAATCGAGTTTGGACAGCTTGCGTGAGGGAGTGTCGGCCGGATTTTTGTTTGATTGTACGAAAAGAAGTTTTAGGTCGCAGTTTGCTGATACCGTGATTTCAAATATTTTCTTTAGTAACCTGATTAGGTTTATGTCTTTTGCACCTTCGTGCTCCCATGCTTTCAGGAGCGCCATGTTGTCCACGTATGCATCTACCCTTTTGTCTTTTAATTGATTTGAAACTGAGATCAACGTATTGAGAAGGGCTTCAGCTTCTTTGAGGTGAATGGGTCTGCTGTCTTCTTTGGGAAAGAAGTCGCCAATTTTCATCTCGCCAATGACGCCACCCCATGCGAATTTTGAAGCGTCTGAGGCAAGAGTGATTGAAAAGTGTCGCTCTTTTCTCCAGGGAAGCAGACGAACATTTTCCTCAAATATAAACTTCCACGCTTCGATCTCTTCTCTCAGTTTGCCCGATATCGGGATTGGTCTTGAAGATTTGCCTGCCACAGAGATGGCGACAGCCATTTCTCTGATGAATAGTTTTGCGCCTGGAATGCATAGCTGGAAAGATATGCATTTCCCCATAAACCTTTGTATGATCTTAATGTGGACCGTGGACTGAGCGAGCAATGTGTTCATGAGGTTTTTGAAGGATTCTAATTTCGCGGTCGGAATTGAGAAATGCATTTCCACCGAATGAAGCAGAAAGCCAAGATGTTTTAGCACTTGAGTAGGAACCCAGATTATTTTATAAAAGGCGAAAGTATATCCTAGCAACGAGAGGGTGGCGGTGGATGTGTATAAGGATATACCCGTGCTATTGAATTGGGATGGGGATTTTGTTACTTGCGAGGGGCCAAGGAATCTGTCGTCTAAGTACTGAAACGTAGTTATGCCCCTAGTCCTTAAATATTCTGTAGCCTGCATGCCTGTGGTTTGGTAGATATATGGACTCAGTTTGAATCCAAAAGGAAGGGTTGTGTGAATGAAATACCAGCCACCCCATTCTATTCCGAAATAGGTTTGGGAGTTTTCTGATAATGAAATGCCGTCGTAGGCGGATTTTTCGTCTGTACTTGCCATGAAATCTCCCTTGGAGATTTGTTTCTGAATAATGGGAAGTGTTTCTAAGTTGAAGCTAATTGGGGTTATGAATAAGTTAAGAAATCTCTCATCGTGACACAGCCTGTTTTTGTTGGTTTGTGGAACCATAATCAAGGGCATTACTAAATGTGGTGGATTTACTTCTCCAACTTTCCCCAACAGTCTTAACGACCCATTCTTCAATTTTTCAGTAATTTGTTGAGTGATTTCGGCCTTGAATGATTCACAGGATTTGTGATTGTTGAAGATTTCTGGAGGAGGAGTGTCATTATTATAAGACTTCCCTTTGAAGTTTCCTTTGAAGTGTTTAAAGTATTTCGTTATGTCTACACCGTTGTTTATCCAATCCATCACGAGTTTGGACGAGTCATTATCAACTGAGTCAGTAACAAATTTCCAATTTTCTTTTTGAGAGTGCAACATGCCAGCAACAAAACTATTTGGATCTCTGAGAGGAAAAGCTTGTAGCAGTGTTTCCCAGTTGCTTTCTGTGAGGTCTTCGTTTTCAATTGGTAGTTTTTTCTCGGGTGGAGTGGGGAGGGGGTGTCCCCTGCAATTTTTCCATGTCACTTCGTTTTTCTGTGCTGATGCTTTTATGGGGTCGAAATCGGGGTTGGTTTCCCATTCGGGGATTACCTAAAAAAAAAACAACCAAAAAAGAAAAAATTGTTATTATTGTTATCATTATTATTATTATTATTATTTTATTTTATTTTATTTTATTTTTTTCTTTTTGCAGGGGACACCCCTTACCCCACTCCCGCGAAGCGTGTGCTTCTGGAGCTTAGGAGCTCCTGGAAGTGAGATTCGGAGAGTCCTTGATTATTTTGGGAAGGACCTTTGAACTATTTTTATTTATCTATTTATTTTTTTTTTCTCTAGTGTCTCAGAGGGAAGGTTCTAATTTCCCCATTAGTTTCTTGTTTAAGAATTTTATCTTTCTTTCAATTTTTCATGATCGGTTATTTTTCCTCAGAATTTGCCGATAAAGCCGCGATTTTTGGGCATTTATCCAAGAAGTGTTCCGTGGATTTACAGACATAGCATTGCCTTGGCCTTGGGTTTCCTCGACTAATACTTCCCCTATAGAAATTGTTCCTACCCCTGTTTTGGAAGCCTCTCCCCCACGTTGGACCATTAAAATTGTTGCCATAGTGTGGTGGAGGGGCCCACCATCTTTGAGGTTGCCAGTAGTTGTTCGGGCTTGAAGGGTTAGAATTATTTGTGAATTCATTATTTGAATCTTGAGTTGAGACTACATTTGTTGAGGGCGAGGACACTTTTTTGCTGATTTTCAACCAACTGTCAACGCTGGCATTTATTTTCTTAGCTACATCCGTACCAATCAATTTTATGACTAGCCCATGCAACGGGACTTTCATGTTGTCTTTAGCTCTGACGGCCTTGAGGGCCATTTTAAAGTGTTCTTTCTCGGCATGATTGTGAATCACCGCAGTGTCGTATAGCACTTCCAATGCTGCTATAAGGGCCGAGTTAGTGGTGGTGATCCTGTCGGCTAATGCTCTCACCTGTGCTAGAGCCGTGTCCACTGTAACCTTTCCGGAGGTTTCCTTCCACGTTTTCATTTGTTGCTCTAAAACAGCAAGTCGTTTTATGCTTGTGGCATCCGCACTTTCCTCTGTTTCAGCCTGAAATTAATATGAGCAAGTAAATCCACATGCCTAGGACGATTTTACCTAACGTTTAGTGGTTTAACATTCTGATTGTTACTTTGAGTATGATGGTGTAGAGTTGTTGGCCGAAATTTGTTTCATGGGAGTAGAATTGACCCGGCTTATGTTCTTTCAGCTTCCATTTATAAATGCCGACAAGAATTCAGTCTAAAGCTTGAATGGGCTGTCCCTGATCTGCAAGCGTTGTACGATTCCTATTAACCACCATCATCCCATTGAGCATTTATGGACTTGCAAGTCTGTTTTAACCGAGCCCGCTTAACGCAGTTTTTTTTTTTTTTTTTTTTTTTTTTTTTACTCACCCTTTTTTCCCCTTTATGAGCTTCCTCGTCAGGCTTGGCCTTTTCGTTTTGGTCCTTCTTCCCTTGGGGCTGTTTTTGCTTATGTGCTTGCGTTGGCGTAGGCATAGAAATTTTTTCGGTGGTGGTTCCGACGGGCATTCCCGGCAGGGTGGCCTCTTCGTTTGCAAATATGATTGCCGCATGACACACTAGTCTCCTGTTGTTCATGTTGTCTTCTAGCCCTATAGCTTGCAGATAACCTGTGGCGATTAAATTTTTTGTTAGAGTAAGAGTATAGCTTGG
Organism: Lineus longissimus; assembly: GCF_910592395.1. Classification (NCBI taxonomy): domain Eukaryota; kingdom Metazoa; phylum Nemertea; class Pilidiophora; order Heteronemertea; family Lineidae; genus Lineus; species Lineus longissimus. The sequence goes on from NC_088325.1 coordinate 4,243,945, forward strand.
CCTATCCCGCTGTATTTTTAACGGATCTCATTTGCTCCTAAAAACCGTGAAGGTGCCTGCCGATCCATAAAATCAATTATGCGGCTTTAGTTCAGACTTTACATGAGGTAAAGACTCGATATTTAGTTACCAATCTTTTTTCATAAGGCTGTTTTCTTTTTCTTTTTCTAGGTTGCCATTTATTGATACCGAGATTTTTTAAAGAAATTTGTTTGCTTACCTCTAGGTCAAAGGCTGTTAATTTTTTGAATTCTTGAAATAGTTCGGCCGGACTGTAGCTGTGGAGAAGCTGTTTTTCTTTAAACGAAGCTAGGAGCTCAGGTGCACGGAGTGATGCTTCAATTGCTGTCTCGTCATACGCCCGGACTTTCCCTATCAGTTGTAGCAAGTCCTTCCCGTGAAGGTTAGCGTTCGCGTTCAGCCACAGGCGTGGCTTCAAGCTGCTTGCCTGCTGCTGGTCATCGTGGCACGCCATGTTGACTGTTCTCCAATACGAGTAGAAGTGAGGTCGTCTGTGTTGGCTGTCGACATTTGAGGGGAAAGATTACGTCAATCTTTTCATTCCCTTGAAAGGGTTGACTTGAACCCTCCTGCCTGATGCAATGGTGTGGAACCTATCCATTCAGCGCTTGCCTAGGACGGAGTGCGGTTATGCCTACCGTTTGTGCCAGGAGTGATGTAACCATTTAATAAATTTGAGGCTCTTTTGCGTGCTTTATGTCTATTGGGCGTTGGTTGTTTTATTAGGTTCCAATCAATCTTGTCCGCCCTATCCGCGTGAATTTTCACTGGGACTTAGAAGTCCTGGATAAGAGGGACAGACCAATTAGAACCGAGGCTTTGCCTATAATTTCAAAAACATTTCCTCTTTTCTGAAGCCTTCATGAGCAGTGATGCAGCGCTTTGAGCGATCCTAATGGATCGGATACTGCGCTATACAAGACTCGTTATATATATATATATATATTTATATTATATTACAAGTTATTCTCCAAGTCTGACCGCCCGGCAGACTATTCTTGGCCCTTCTGAAGATAAGATTAATAAGTAAACTCTGTGGAAAAAAGGAACAAATTCTGTGGGCCCTCCAACATATCAGAATTAAAACATTGAGTTGAGAGGTGAGCTATTTAAACAATATTTAGCTCTTTAAACAATAAGAATCGAGTTCATACCGATAGTCACCCAGACATTTCGAGATCGAGAATTGCTCATTTACGGTACTCTCCTTTTCATTATAGTTCTGTCTGAGCACCAAGCAGACTTATAGATTATGTTTATTTTTGGTTCGAACACCCAGCGAACCTGATTATATTTTCTAATGTCTGATCCACCAAGCAGACTAGACTATTTTATCTTCAGTGCGATCCAGCGGATCTCTGATTATTTTCTCTAATGTCTGACCACCCAGCAGACTAGTTTATTTCATATCTTTGGTCCGATTACCAAGCGAACCACTTATTATTTTAAATACTTTTTGTTACAAGTGAGGTCCTAGATAAGGTCTGCGCTGTTCGCTTCCTCACGAAAGAATGACTGGACTACGAGAATTACAAGGTAGCGCCGTCTGGTGTTAACTTAGGATATCAATCATGTTGGGATATCAGTGTATACCTTATTTAGTTAGTAAACCTGCCCTTATATGAAAAGAATGGTTTAGAGAAATCAAAAGCCGTTATACCTTTAACAAATCAGTATCAACAAAGTTAATTCAGCTTGTATTTTAAAGAAAGGATTGCACAACGAGACGCTCATGTGGTAGCACTTACGAGTAATCCCTAGTAAGCATGTAAATCAGCGACGGCACGTGGCTCGTTGCGCAGCACCTCAACACTGTGACACAAATTTAAAAACGGCCGCCCAGCAGCCGGACAAATCATCTATAGCGTGATCAACGTTTTTTTCCACAATTATGCGCACAAAATGTCCATATTATTAGCAGGAATGGCAGGGCTGGCGAGGCATATCGCAAAAGTTATTGCCAGTCATGCCAATGGCAGATGATGATTGTAAGCTTGTAAGCAACAGTGGGATGAATATTGTTTCCACTCGTTGGAATATTATTATTTTGCAGAGCGCCGCGAATATGCCCGAAAATGAATTGTCTTTTTTAATCATCAATAGAAATCCCTGGTGCAGATAGTGCATGTTACTTCAAAGGTAACCCTCTCAGGGTAGGATGACGGACTATTTTTCTATCAAGACGCACGATCTTCAAAATATCAGTGAGCTATTAAACGCGCAAAAAAGGGTCCGACATGTCCGAAGGAGGTGTGATGTCATAAAAATAAATGTGCGTGTTGAGGTGTTTAAAGTCTGCGCAATGCAGTTCGCGTTTACAATAATATCTGGTTGACATGCCTGAGCTGCTCAATTCCATTTGACTTTGTACAAGTTGTTGTTAACTGCCATGTTGGGAATTTCACATTTATCAGTGAGAACTGTTAGAACGGATGTGACCGGCTTCGAGTTCGAATTCGAAGACTTTTATGCATTATTACTTTTAGTTTAAACTAAAATAATTCATTGCTTATACATCAAACACACACATATTGCCTGAAAGAATATATATTGACACAATCTTCTTCTTCTTATGATTTGTCAATGGATGATAACGGCTTTTGTCTGATAAGCAAGAACCTAGTTCATACCGTTTTGAAAATAAATAAAATTAAAAGCGTTGGTTATGTGGGCGTACATTTGTTGCACGTTTTGTCAAAGTTGACGGGTGTTGTGACAACAAATGTTACGAGGGTAACAAGCGGACATTTACTCGGGACATGCCGTTTTCGAAACTACCTGTGAGAAAAACGATAGAAAACGATACTTTTCGAGTCCTTTTGTATTCCACCGCACCTAATTGCGATAACATTCGAGTCTTTTCGATACTTTTAGACCCCTACCTGCGGTTTAAATAGATGTGATAAGAATGTGGGTTTGCGACACTTATAACGTATTGCAGAACTGAAATAATTGCTCGTTCTGAATACCTCTCGAACTCTGTCGAAAAAAATCGAAAATACTTCTCAGGCAAAAGCATTAAAATTGTTGGTCATTTACGATCGTTTTCGGTAATATTCGACAGGGATTAGACCAGCAATCACAATAGAATTAACTGTTTCGATTTTCTTCGAAACTTTCCGAGTTCTTGCCAAGCATGGCTCGCCAAGGCCGGGTCGAATTCCGTAAGATTTCCGAGAGACGGTTTAATGACCGTGAAGCATTTCGAGTGATTTTCGAGTGATTTCGAGACCGATGCAGATTCCGAGAGTTTTCCGACAGAAAAACGAGAGTTGCTGTTCATAGTGTCATTTGAAACCTTATAACGAACCCATCCTAGAAAAAATATCTGATATACTCAACATATGATTACATAACAATAAATTGGATATTAGTAGAAGTTGATAAAAGAAATTTAACAATTTAATGATAATTGTAAGATACTCATTGAACATACATGTTTTATTGTGTTCTGATGAAAACTTCAAAAGATATTCAGATATGAACAATTTCATTATATCGGAATACACGCTATGACATCACTAAACTAAATCTAAGCAGCATATCTTTATCCGTATACCAGTTTTTCCCAACGATGCCTGCTGGATCTCCAACTTTGAACGCCCATATATAACTCTCCCAATTTTCTATATTTTTTTTCATGAAATAAAGAGCAATTTAGTCCTACTCCACTTCCATTAATCCTAATCAAGTGCACCACAATTGGTCATTGTGCTGGGAATTTGAAAGCACGCTTGCGCTGTCTCAATATGACGTACATCAGTAATAACTATATGCCGACGTACGTGCATTTCACCAACAGGCTAATAACATTTCTCATACATGAATAAATACTGTACGTCCTAATGTGACAGCGCCATTAAGTTGGGAAATTGTGTTTTTGATGACTTTTAACGAAATGTTGTTGTGTTCATCTGGTAATATGAGATTCGCACTCATGTCCGAGTTAGTTGTAACGGTATTGGCGTCCAAGAGTTAAGTGGAAGCGAATATTTCTTATGGCTATTACAAATATACATGTACAGACTGATGTAATATAACTCCAAATTTGATAAAGCGCAACGTATAGCAAAGAGTGAGTGCTAAACTGTGATTTGATATAATAAGAATTTACCAAGCGAGTGTGTGTTTCGAGTGGAAATATCACACGAGTAGTTGTCTTGGCCCAAGGAAACCCACTCGACCTGCATGCGATCTCGGGGGTTTCCGAATTCATACATTCGAGATTTCAGTCTGCAAATACACGTATTTGCGAAAGGTAGTAAGTGATAGTTGTAGTAATGTGTGTTCAGGTTGATGACGAAACTGCACCCGTGCAGTGTTGCCCCGCTGAATAGCCCTGCGACTGAATTCTGCTGTTTTCTTTGCTGCGTGTTTACAACTGTTCGCTGTACATTATGCAGAGTGTGGTTGACCTTTTTATTTTTTTTAATTTCATTCAGAACGTAGATACGTCATCTGCACTCACACGGCACTTGGAGGGTATTTTCTTTAGAGAGTGTTCCTCACCCAAGATGGGTTGCATTTTCTTTGCGTGCCATTACGTTTCTGTGCAATTTGAGGTTATTGGTCAAGTGACTAAAAATTTAGACAGCGACCAAAATAAGAGTCCATCGCAAGCTTCTTTCTCATCAGCACTTGGACATTTATCCTCTCTTGTCTAATCACCTCCATAAATCAGCATTTGAGACACGGTCATACAATTTGATCTTGATTTGATATTTTACCATATTAACATCTATTCACATACAAAACTCTGGATCGAGTTTGCGCGTGCCTAGACTCAGTAGTGTCTTCATATTTTCCAGGATGATTCATCAATGGAAGCCCAGTTCCATGAACATTCGGCTCCTCCAAAATGTGAGAAGAATGATAGTATCAAATACCATAATATTTCGACATCTGCGCATGATTTTGACAACGCTCATAATGAAGAGGTAAGTTGGGTGGCCTCTATTTTGACTCGAGTTGGACGAAAAACGTGCAAAATGTATGAAGCAAATATCGCATTACCTAGGAGAGTGATACGCCCATGTAATTTAGATATCTTAATCACACGAGGAATAATCTCGTGTAATCCCGACTCTAACTGATGAAAGACACTTCCCCTTTCATGCCTTTTGCGTCATTTTCATTGTAGTCCTTTGTTACATCAGGTATCGTTTGACATGTTAGAGAGTTTTTCCCGAATGTGTGCGATGTGGACGCGTCCCGTTAACAGGACGAATAATCTATGTTAAAATGCGTTTCCAAGGTGTTTGCATGAGGACAACCACTTCGTGTTGTATCTCATTGGAAACACCTGATTTTTCCTCTTTCTGCAGGATGTTAAATCTGGTGTTTTATTACTTTGAATAAATCATAAGTGTCGCATTGGCTCCTTTCTCTGTTTCCCAACCACTGTGGATATTTTGCCAATTTAACCGGAAAAATCACGGAAAAACTCTACATTTCTGGATATTCAACTCATACAGTGACCAATCCCGTGAAAGACAGTTGCTTGAGCTACCCATCAAAAACCAAAAAAAAATTAAATCGAGGGGGTCAACCATTGCGCTTTTGAAATATATCGAATTATATTGAATCATGCCCAAGTGAGCGAAAAACGCATCAACTATCACTGGACGGCATTTCAACACACGGCTGACGCACATCCCAAGTTCAGTTTACACATAAGTCGGCATCAGCAGTAAAATGCGTACATGTATTTTCTTGTTATCAACCAATTGAGCGCTCCAGCTTTCAGATATTCCCAATAACATGTCTCTAGCAAAACAATTGATACATCAACACTGACATGCACTGCATGATGAGCATGAAATCATGGTCATGAACTCAAACGTTAGAGTCCGGGAGCTGAGCGACTTTTATTTAACATACAGGCTACAAATGATTTGAATATGTTGTGAGATAAAGTATGCCTACCTGACCATAGAAACCAAATTCTTCAATTTTTCCAGTGGTGGGCGACGTAGACCGACTGTAGGAGATAGAGGGGTTAGCATTTGTGTTAATGTCTTCATCATTGGACCACGAATGGGAGCTCTTTACAGGAGCACAAGGATCGATGTACACTTAAATCTTAAACGGTTGAATTAAGACCCTATAAAGATAGAAACATGGTGCCTCGGAGTGAGATAAGCAGGTTTTTAAATGCCCCCTTGATATGTTATAGGAAATCACGCCTTGGTTTCTATGGAAATCAAGGCAAAATACATAAACAAGTCGTTTCCACCCATACTGCCACTTAAAAACAAATAAAACATGCTTATCTAATGTTTCTATCTGTGTGTAATACATATATAGGGTCTAAATCCAACCGCTCAAGATTTACGTGTACATTGGTGCTTGTGCTCCTGCACTAGCTGTGTTTGTCAGAGATTAAGTAATTGAGCGTTTGTACGAGACATGTACGAAATAAATGTTCGTAGTAAGTGATATTCAGAATTATTCCAAAACCCTTCAAATAGTCCTCAAAAATGTATGAAGGAAGGACAACTTTTCTGTTGCAACTTATTCATCTCACAGATGATATATGAATGAAAGAGGAAATGGCCACTCTGGCGAATTGCTTGTCCTTGCTTGCCGAGTATCAGGCAGGCTTCCAGCTTGTCGTGTTGGTCTGTCTTAGGAAAGGCAAAAAGTTATTCACTTTTGGGGCTGTCACGCATAGCTGAACTTATGCCAACTTATGTGAATTTTCATCAACACGCTGGTGCACGCTGATATGACTTTGCGGTAGGTTTGGTGTAAGTTGTACACATTAAAGGGCATTTAGCAGAGTGCAAATGTTAAATGGGATTTTATTCTGCATAAAAAACGACCAAAAACAATTGGGTTAATTTAATGCATTTTTTTTCATGAACATATCTTAGAAATTGAAAAGTTATGAGAGGTCAAGGTTAAAGATTCAGCAAGACTCATTAAAAAAAATAGACTTCTAGATAATTGTCATAACAATTGTTCCAATGTTATTCTTGAAATACTAGCTATGTACTTCACATACCATTATGACTGCATGAATTGATTACATCATGGCGTGATTATGTTGCATAACAGGGATAATAAAGAAATCTAGTTATTTCAAAACACTTCGGGTTTTATCTGAAAGCAGATGACGAACCCCATCATGAGAGAAATTATCTGATACTCAACATATGGCCATTACGTAACGTGGTAAGCATCTGGTTACATAACAATTAACTTGGATATTAGTAGAATGTGATCAAAGAAAATTTAACAATTTAATAATAATTGTGAGATACTCATCGAACATACACTATATATACGTTTTATTGTGTCCTGATGAGAACTTTAAAAGATAATTAAATGTGAAAAAAAATCATTCAATCGGAATACACGCTATCACATCACTTAACTAAATTTAAGCAGCATCTCATTATCTGTAGATGGTGCCTGCTGGTTCTTCAACTTCGAACGTCCATATATAACTCCCTCAATGTTTTTCATGAAGAATAAAAAGCGAACTAGTCCTACTCCACTTCCATTTTGATCTTAAGAAAGTGCACCACAAGATTTCATTTTGCTGGGTATTTCAAAGCACGCTGGCGCTGTCACAATATGACGACGTATAGCACTACTTTATGCCAGCGTATGTGAATTTTCACCAACTAGCTAATAAAAGTTCACATACATGAATTACTACTAGCGCCATTAAGTTGGGAAATTGTGTCTTTGATGACTTTCAACGAAATGTGGTTGTGTTCATCTGGGAATATGAGAATCACACTCATGTACGTTTTAGTTGTAACGTAACAGTATTGGCGCCCAAGAGTCAATTTGGAGCGAAGATTTCTTATGGCTATTACAAATATACATATACAGACTGATGTAATATAACTCCAAATTTGATAAAGCGCAACGTATAGCAAATAGTGAGTGCTCAACTGTAATTGATATAATTTAAAGTGTTTGTTTTGAGTGGAAATATCACACGAGTAGTTGTCTTGTTTCACGGAAACCCACTCGACCTGCATGCGGTCTCGTGGGTTTCCATATTTATGGGCACCGGACTCACAGTCTGGGGACCATATTGATATCACTCATGTTCTGGTTTCTTTCTTTCTGTTCAAATTCCACAAACATTATTGCGAGTGTTCTCCAAAACAGCTAAATAAACCAAAAATCTATCAGCCCGATACCACCAAACATAATCCCATCTAGTGTACGTCGCAAAAGACTTTTCAAAATTCATATCATTTCGATGACTTTAAAGCGTTTTTATGCTCCGATTTTCTGATTTTTTGGAAAATCTCCTAAGCGATTCAGTCAATCACAACTACTAGACCACGCCCGTTTTGGTGACGTCACGTAACACGATTTCGATTCGAAGACATCACTTAAACCCGAGTTCAATCCGAGTGTTAGCATTATCATACAAAACAGTTAACTCGGCTTATAACTCAGCTTACTCGGTTCACGCATGCGCATATGAAGCCACGGGCAGACCATTGATAGATTGGTTACCGATGAAGTTATCGCATTTACATTTCGTGCTGGATTTCCTTCTCTATAAGGCACCATCCATTTAGTTCATACGCACCTAACCCCTCATTTTCCCACCCTCCCCCTGTACACACCTTCTTCGCTCTCGTCATAACCCCCTCCCCGTCTACGCATATGGATACCATCATCAGGCACCACCGCTTCCTCCACAATCCTGGGGCCCATCAAATTTGTTGGTAAGCAAATTTCTCAGTCTAGTTATACATTTGAGATTTCAGTCTGCAAATACACGTATTTGCGAAAGGTAGTAGGTGACAGTTGTAGTAATGTGTGTTCAGGTTGATGACGAAACTGGACCCATGCGGGGTTGCCCCGCTGAATAGCCCTCTGACTGAATTCTGCTGTTTTCTTTGCTGCGTGTTTACATCTGTTCGCTCGACGATATGTGTAGTGTGGTTGACCTGTTTATTTCCTGGATCTGCTGGCATTGTGTTTACTTAACTTACACCCATTTCGTCATTGACTGCTACTCTCCAAGCGTTTCTATTATATTCAAATACTGCTCGATCTAGTGGCCTACCACGTTCGTATACAATTTCCTCATTATCATTTCTAATGAATGGTTTGAGCCTCGCACTAGTTGCACCACCTCACCACGAGCAAACCCCCCTCTTTTAAAGAATGTCAAGCGACGTTATTTTTTTCCGCGCCAACGCAACAATGACTTTCAATTAACTCCCCGTGTCAATCATTTGACGTCACGCCCCACGCGCACCTGATTGGTCGAGATACAGCGCGTCAATAACAGTATTTTTTTCCAAGAAGGAAACCGTAAACGATGGATAAACTGACGAAATACCGCACAACTGACTTATAACAGTTCCAAATATCATCAGGATATCGAAATTAAGGTAGTTCTTTATCACCTCATGCAGGTTTTGACCGATGTTATAAAACTTTATGCACGGTATACCCGATTATAAAACGTAGCCCAAGACCTCGTGCAATATTTTCCCCGGTCAAAAATAGTCCAGGTTACGCCTTTTGTCGAAAAACGGACCGAGCTGCCTAAAGAGGTAAATTTATCGTTCGCAAGTCCATAGTTTGTGCCAAAAACAGAGTGTAACGATAGGTTGACCTAATGACGAAAACCGCACGTATTTTAAATGCGTAATTTTGGAATGACAAACTTTTGAAAAGAGACCATCAGCTTGGCCCTGGTCCAAGGTCATTGACCCGTAGTGTAAAATACATGGTAAACAAAGAGTTGTACATCTTCCATGGAGCACTTAAATTTTACTTGACGTCAAAGAACCTTAAAACAGCTCGAATAAAATTTGTATAGACACAGTTGGAACTAAACTATGACTTAGAAAAAGCGACCAGATAATTACCTGGGACCTGTTTCACTAAAGCTTAATGGAGTTCCTTTAGGCCTAAAGGCACGTTAACGACGTTCCTTAAAGGAACTAGCCGTTTCATAAAGCTTCCATTAACTATCTACGTTAATGGTGGCTTTAACGAGTGTTTCAGGTTGTGCCATTAACCTTCCTTTAGTTAACAGAGTTCCTTTAAATCTGAAGGAGGTTCGGGGCTCCTTCAAGCTTCCTTTACGAGTTCTTTCTGCGTTCGGACGTCGAGCAGAGTGGACGTGCCATCATGCTGCGCTTAATACGAGAGCGTGAGAGACGCGCTATTCGGCGGGAGAGGATATTCCGTGATCGATTTGACCCGATTGATTCGATGCAGGAGGATTTATTTATGAAACGATACAGATTTCCAAAAAACATTTGCATCGATTTTTGTAGAGAGCTTTTGGCGGAGCTTCAGCATCCGACAGAGAGGAACCACGCCCTTACTGTGTCAATGCAAGTATGCACTGCGTTGCGTTTTTTTGCCAGTGGCAATAACCAGTCGAGTGTTGGGGACAATCATCACATTAGTGTGTCAAGCGCTTCACGATGCATAAATGCAGTTTCCTCTGCTTTGGCGGCTCGTATCGATCAACACGTGTACTTCCCGAACAATCTACAGCATGTGAAGGCGAAGTTTTTCGAAAAAACGGAATTTCCCCGCGTGATTGGGTCGATTGATGGGACCCACGTCCGCATCAGCAAACCAAGCATCAACGAAAATATATACGTGAATCGAAAGGGGTTTCACAGCATCAATGCGATGCTTGTGTGTGACTGGGACATGATAATAAATAACTGTGTAGCCCGTTTTCCTGGTGGAACACACGACTCCTACGTCCTTCACAGTTCAGCACTAGGCCGAGAATTCGAGAGAAATCCACCAAATGGTTGGCTGTTGGGAGATTCTGGGTATCCTTCCAAGAGATGGATTATGACACCTCTTGGTAATGCTCAAACACGACAGGAAAAACATTATCAACGGAGGCAATGTAAAGCTAGGAGCATCATTGAGCGTTGCAATGGACTGTTGAAGCAACGCTTCAGATGCCTCAGGAAGGAGCTACATTACACTCCTGCAAAAGCATCTATGGTAATTCAGTCTTGCTGTGCTCTTCACAATGTTTCCGTCAGATACAAGTTGCCAGTCTTACATGATCCGGATAGTACAGACGATGATTCCTCTGATAGTGATGCTGGGGATGACGAGTTTCCTCCAAGGTACAATGACATGAACGGAAACCAAATAAGAGAGGAATTGGTTGCAACATTATAGACTGATTCATGGGGATAAGGGACCATCTCAAAGTAAAAGTAAAGCCAAAAATATTCGTTTATTTATCAATGACCCCCCCCCCCCCCTCTTTAAAAGTATAAAAGTGGGAGTCCTATGGCTTTAACATAGAAAATGTGACTTGTGTGGTGAAGCCACAAATTTATCAAAACAACTGAATTTGGCCCTTTGGAGCAGTGACCCCCCTCCCCCAAACTAAAAATAATAGATTTTGGCTTCACATTTATTTTGAGATGGTCCTTGAGTGATTAGAAGGAAAACTCTTGATTATGACAATAAAATTTAATGAACTCTGTTAACTCAATATTCAATTCATTTGAATACATGAACCACCTGTCTCCTGATTCACAATATACTGAGAGCTTGTAGAGGGCATGACGTACTGACTTTGCGGTACTAGATACGAACTCTTTGACAACTCTGCTTCTCGCAACAATGCTGCTCGCATTCGAACCTTTGCTTCTCGATCGAAAGTCTTTCGTTTTCAATTTCAAGTCTTTGTTTTTCGATGCTCAGTCGCTCCTCCTCAATGCGTAAGATTGGGTCATCGGGTTCAACTGTGGTCGCAGGCTTCTTTGAAGTCTGATTAGGAAAGTTGGAGGACTTGCATTTCGCTTTGCCTTTGGACTTCGGTGGTGCTGATACTGTAGCCGCCGTTTCTTCATCCTCAGTTCCCTTGTCTTCTGGCACACAAAACCTCTTGTTTTGGGAAGGTCCAAACTGGATTTTGTCTTCCAGACTGTCTTCAATTCCTAAAAGAAGTAAAAGAAATGTCCATACAGTATTGTTGTGTAATAAAATATTCTATGATAATAGCATTTTAGTGATCATTTTTTATTCATTTAATGTTTACTTATTGTGACGCAACGTCATGGCGTCATCTCACCATGCCTCTGCCGCATCTATGCTGGGCCGCACACGAGGGACCTTTTCACAATTTGGAATCTTCGTTGGGTCCAAAATGCCCCTCATTTGTGGCCAGCATAAACTTCTTTTCCTCAGGCATGGTCGCCATTATAGGAGAAACAAGCACACCTTGCCCACCCAAGGCCTCTTCTTGGTCCGAATGAAGCATCCATAACAACACGAAATCTATTTCATATGTTCCTTCTCAACAATGTCAGGGTAGAGGAGGTTGCATCTTCTTTGCAATGACGGAAGTGCTACAATATCTTCATACAAACGCCTGCTTCTGGCCGGGGGGGGGGGGCGTTCAATATGTTTTCCTAAACTTACCAGAATAACTCTCAGGTGGAAGTATCAGTGCAACCTTCTTGTCCTTCTCCGAGAAGTTCGCTGTTAGTTCCTCCAACTCAACTTCACGTGTCCCACCCCCTGTTTTGTTTATTGCCTCCTTTGCTTTCGATAGCGCCTTCGTCAGCATCTTCTTCACCCGTACAAGTTCGTTGCTCCATTTCTGGTTTATCTGCTCGATATCACGGTTATTGCTTTCGGAGTTTATGCGGGTCAGTAGATCCTGAAAAGATGTAATGTATAATTGTATATTAGATGATTGCTGGATAACCATCTCTGCTGGGATTTAACTACATAGGCCTATGTGAAACACAACCATTCAAAGGGGGGGGGGGGGGTACAACCATGGGATGCTCGCGTACACGAACCTGACTGCGCCGGGAAAATAAAGGCGTTTCCCTATATACAAGATGGGGAATTACATTGGGAATGAATACATTGTATGTGACTCCAGTATGAAAGAAATGAAACCTGAACGCGGTGGTCCATGATACATTGTGCATACGGTGCGCCAAAAATGGGGATATGATGAAGCCCTTACCTCATATAGCTTTTTCTTCTTCTCCAAAGTTACCGTCGAGCAAAATTGCGAAGTGAGGACGCCGTAGTGCTCGCCGTAAAAGTCAAGCAAGATACCGACCTCATCGTCCGTCCAATTCTTTGCTCGCCCACGCTTGGTTGTCATTTGCCAAAATGCTTGTCAAACACGCTGCACGAAGGGCTTATATCCAACATAATTACATCACATAACGAACCGGCAGAGTGCCTCTTAGCAGATATTCCCGCATTTCAATTGAATTCCGACCAAGCGTTCGAGTAAATTTTAATGGGCGCTTGGTGGGTGAACCGTAGATTCACCTGCTAAAGGAAGGGCAGGCTAAAGGTACCTTCAAGCCAGTTTGTGAAACGCTCTGATTTTGTTCCTTTAAATTTTAAATAACTCCTTCGTTTATGGTTCCTTAAAGGAACTCCTTTAAAAAGTTTTATGAAACAGGCCCCAGGTATTTTGACTGGTTAGAATCCATATTCACACTTTGATAATCCAAATAGCAGACTTATTAAATCTTGATGAAACGTTGAAGAACTGACTTGAACAATTAGATTCCAAGGGATGAAAGTGAGGCTGGACAGGGTTAAAAGGGAAAAGATGCAGAAATGGGACCCAAATGACATTAACTCTTAAATATGGATGGTCAACTCCTAAAATTTACATCCAAGGCAAAACACTTTGTTAAATTAAAGAAACACTCAAAGGAATTTTTTATAATGATGCCAAAGGTGAAAAAGGGTCAACATTTCTACAACAAGGTCTCAGGCTGTTTCAAAGACAATGTTGTCAGTGTTTTCGTTTAGATCTTCCGCGGACACCCGAAGTGTGCACGCTTCATCGTCTTGAGTATGCGTCGATGTGCTTGACTCAATCACTCAGCCGCCCGTTTTATGGCAATCTGATGTTCTTTGATTTCCTATTTCACAATCGATTCATTAACTAAATTTCTGATAACTTCAAAACTGTCATTGAATAAGGCTGTCATTAAACCGAATGCACATCACAGTTATTTAACGCGTTTATTAGGGAGTCAGTGAAACATCTCCTTCATCATGATCTTGATTTGAATATTACCCTATAGCTCTAGGCCTGTACATCCCGGATTTAAGCTGAAGTCCCTTGGAGTATCACACTCATGTCCGACTTAGTTGTACCGGTATTGGCGCCCAAGAGTTAATTGGGAACGAAGGTTTCTTATGGCTATAAATTATATATATATAGTGGCAATATTCCACAGCACGACTGAAGGCAAATAGTGAGTGCTCAACTGTGATTTGATATATAATTACCCTAGCTGTAGGCCTATATGTTCCGGATTTAAGAGCTGAACTACCTAGGACTATAAAAGCCATGTCCAAGCTGCATGTCTTCAGCCATCCTCAATACCAGGGTCAGTTGTATGCTTCTCCCCTTACACACATCAGGGTCCCTCGAGTAAACCGATGATTATTCCTTGGATGAGGCGGAATCTGCCCAATCATCAACTAGATCACTTTTGATACAGAAAACCATCATCCAATCTAACGCACACTATCTTATTGGTTAAAATTACTAATGCTGAGACGAACACTTCGAAATATGTTCTTATTACAAGAACTTGTAAGATTCTGTCAGACGTGTTTATCCTCCCCTCCGATCAAAACAAAGTGTCGGTAAATAACAAAGAGCCGCAGTTTTAGTGGAATGAACAAAACAATTCTTAGTAACTATACTATGGAACGATCTTTGCATCAATTTGAAACGATTTCTGAGACACACGTTTGTGCATATTTCCCCGGGCAGCAGGGGATGCTGTGACGTAGGGGAGTAGCCGGCAATTCGGCCGGTAGCTATTATGGCTATACGCAGGGCAGCGGCTCGATATAGGTGTCGAGTAAAAGACCTTGCAGCTGGGGATCGTATTCCGCTCTCATGTCTCACATTACCATTTTGGCATATTTGCCGTCCAAGTCCCATTGATTTATGGGTGGAGAGAACAAAATAGGGCTAATTAGCCCTAAAGTGTTCTCCTCAAGAGCGCAAATAAATAACAGCTATGATCTTTCCAAGAGTTGAACCTGTGACCTTCTGAGTATGAGTCCGGTGCTGCAACCATAATCCTGTCTTTGGCATTACTCTCAACTACACCAGTGGTACAAGTGAAAGAGTACAGAAATAAATAGCAAAATGGTTTATCTGATCCCAAAACTGTCATCTGCATGAACACATCCGTGACAGCAAACAGTTAAGCACGCTAGGTTATACCATATACAATGTCATTCTCGGTATAAGAGGATTAATTCATCTCACTCTAAAGGCAGAAGTACGTTTCTGAAGACAAATTAAAACAAGCTATCTCACAGTAAAAATTAGCAAATCTTTCTGATTTCCAGGGCAGAAGAACTTCACATGATAGCTAATACACATTCAGGTGCCCCACTGTCTCAACGAGACCAAGACGACCGGCTTCTCTTTCTCTTTGTTCGACCCCCTTATTTTCGAAAGTCTGATGTATTCGCGATTATTTGACAACTCAAACCAAGTATTGTTTTTGGGAATAGCAAAAATTATTTTTTGAATTTATTATTTTCACTGGTTTTATGACAAAAGGATAGGCGGCGCTACTGGTCTGTGAGAAATGTAGCATAGGTCTCAAATACGACCTGGCTTCGTAATTTGGTATTGGCCGACCTCATTTGCATAATTGTCCGAGTTCAACACTTTTAAAAGCAACAACAGTGGGCTTAAAATGTTCGTAGACCCTAATAACCTAGGTATAGACACCACTTTTGTTTTTTATGGTGCTTGTTCATCGAGCCAATTCATGGAATTTCAGTAATGGCGGACTTAATTGGCATATTTTAAGAAATGCTCAAGGCATATCAACGGGCACTCTCTTGAATATTGATGGGTATTCAAAACAGTAATGAAGAAAGGTCACCCTCATGTCCAGCTTCAACCCCTTGGCTCCCGGACTTCGTATGCAGCTTTGAGTGGTTGTTTACAGGTCCAAACCAGCCAATCATATTGCCGCCAAAATCATGTTTAAAAAAATGCAAACAAATAAGGTCATCATACTAAGAGAAGTTGCCTGACAACGGTTCGTCGCCGGCTGACTGACTACATTAACTATTCACTCATCGATAACGTATAATCGTCATCTGCATTCGCACTGCTCTTAGAAGTTTTATAGAGACAAGGTGGGATACGATTTCTTGCGTACCACTATGTTTAAATGCAAATTGAGGTTATCGGCCAGGTGACTCTGACTCTGGCCAGAGGGGCAGATAATAGTCCATTGCAAGCTGCTTTCTCATCAGCACTTAGATTTTATCCTCCTTTTTCAAATTTTCCTCCATGAATTAGCATTTGAGACTCGGTCATTCAATTTGATCTTGAAAATGTTCCTTTAACATCTATTCCTTTAACATCTATATGCATAACTCTAATCCACTTGCAAAACCACATTCACGTGCCTCTTTCTCTCTTTCTCTCTCTCTCTCTCCTAACTAACCCAAACAGAAATGACGATAATGTACTGACTGCACAAGACAGTCCAAATAGTACTACATACTGATATGTTAATATCCTCTCTCTCTCTCTTTCCCTGAGAGGTGCCGCAGCCTAAATGTACGTACCTTGCATTATATTAGTTCAGGAGTGCTTGGATAGGACTGTATTTATCAGTAGAGGTCATGAAGTCATTATCTAATTGTCTAATTATGTATATGACATGTACCAACTTCTCGTTTGGTTAAAAAATCTTTGCTTTTTTACCTAACAACTTTCTTTAACCCTCCTAACTAACCCAAACAGAAATGAGGAGAATGTACTGACTGCACAAGACAGTTCAAATAGTACTACATACTGATCTGTTAATATCCTCTCTCTCTCCATGTCAACTATTAAAAATAGTAATGAAAAACAAATCATCCGGCATTTCCAAGTTCTCCCCATTGGCTCCCGAACTATGCGGCTTTGAGTCATGTAGTCGTTTGCAGGAGAAAATTAGAAACCAAGCATTTTCCGAACCGGCCAAATCGGTAAACGATATTGCCGTCAAATGTAATGATAGCCAATAATGACGTCATCGTGGTGAGAGAATTTGCCTGACAGCGGCCTGTGGCCCACTGAATGACTTCATGAACCACTCAATCGAATGAGAACATAGAATCTTATCTGCATGAGCCCAGCAATTGGAAGAGTTATTCTCCGGAGAGTGTTCCTCACCCAAGATGGGATACGCTTTTTTGCATGCCACTACGTTGATGTGCAAATTGAGGTTATGGGCCAAATTCACTCTAACTTTGGCCAGCGGTCACATAAGAGTCCATCGCAAGCTTTGATCTCTTCAGCACTTGGCCTCTACCCTCTCTCTTGTCTAAATCTCCTCCATCAATCAGCTTTTGAGACTCGGTCATCCAATTTGATCTTGAGAATGTTCTTTTAACATCTATTCATCTCTGGAGTGTGTGCGTGCCTAGCCTCAAAATTATCTTCATATTTTCCAGTTTGCTTTATGGAGAGCCAGAGATGATAAACGTTCAGATTCGAATGTGAGTGTTGAATTCTCTAGATTGTCCGGTAAGAACAGTGAGAAGACTCGAAGGAGGTTGACTCCAAGGAATCAAGGGGTTAGGCCATTGTCTTCTATTTTGACTCGGGTTTGACGAAAAATGTGTAAAAATGTGTAAAACAAATATCGCATGACCTAGGAGGTTGCGCCATGTAAGAAATATGATATCTTAATCACAGGAGGAATAACTCGTACATGCATTATCGTGCAATCCAGACTCTGACTGTTGAAAGACATTTTCCCCTCTGCACCATTTTCGTGGTAGTCCTTTGTTACATTATCACATTGACATGTTGGAAATCAATTTGAGTCGACGATTTTGCGAATTCACGACATCGTCGTGACTTTTCGAAGTAATCAACACAAGCGTTACGTCATCCTTAACGTCTTCCATCAGTTCATGAGATATTGAACAAGCTGTTCCCCAGCGTACATTATAGCTAGGTCCTCCCTTAGACTGGGGCCCTCGGCTGGAAGCGCCTCCAGTAGAATTAATGCTTAACATTGCGGCTCCCAAATTTTCTATAGTTTCTCTTGGCCGATTAGCTTAACCTCAAAACTGTCATTGAAGAAGGCTGTCCTTAAACCGACTGCACATCACAGTTATTTAACGCGTTTATTAGGGGAGTCAGTGAAACATCTCCTTCATCACGATCTTGATTTGATTATTTCGCTAGCTCTAGGCATGTACATCCCAGATTTAAGCTGAAGTCCCTTGGAGTATCACACTCATGTCCGAGTTAGTTGCACCGGTATGGGAGCCAAGAGTTAATTGGGAGCGAAGGTTTCTAATGGCAATCAATTATGTATATACAGAGGTAATATTCTGTAATCCAGTTTGTTACCATGTTTGTTATCGTATTAGTTGGGTAATTTACTCGCTCTCTCTGCTCCATTCCTGGGATCGTATAGGACATTCTGGAGGATGACAAAGGCAGAAGCCTGTTTTCTGTGGACACGATTTTCCTTTATTCAACTTGGCTACATGATACTTCTGTGCATTCTCTAACTCTCTCTCTGACTGCGACTCTGATTATGACTTCTAAAAACTCCCCGAAGGAATCAGTTCCTCCAGCTTTTATACAATTGTTATGTTTATACATTGTAACCAAGACGATGCTAATATTTCATCATCATGCCAGTCACGTTGCAAGCTTCGATACGGATTGTGTTTGGCACGATTTACCTAACCTGGTATTACTTTGATTGAATGTCAACTTCGTCTTCCTCAGAACTCTGGTTTTAACAATCAATAACCGCAAGTTCATTAGACAATTATGATCCCAAAAGTATAAAATGTGTTTGGTCTGCCTGACTTAAATATACACTTTACTCTGGTCACCACAACATGTCGACAATTTTAACCATATTTGTTTACTTTTAATTTTCAACGTGTAAGAAATGAAATATATTATTCAATTTGTGTTTGAACAAAACCAATGTGTGGGGCTCTTATATGGACTCTTAGATATCACGACAAGTTACCCCTCAGCTTTTGATGCCAACTTTCCCACGATTCCACAGCGCAACTTAAGGCAAATAGTGAGTGCTCAACTGTAATTTGATAAATAATTACCCTAGCTGTAGGCCTGTATATTCCGGATTTAAGAGCTGAACTACCTGAGACTATAACAGTCATGTCCAAGCTTTATGTGTTCAGCCATCCTCAATACCAGGGTCAGTTGTATGCTTCTCCCCTTACACAGAAGTAATATTGATATTACTAGTCTAATATAAATCTAATCTCATCACGCTGTGGTTTGACTGGATTCTCGGGGTGAATAATTCATTTATAGAAGTCGAAAAGAAAACTAGGTTATGGGCCAAATTCACTCTAACTTTGGCCAGCGGTCACATAAGAGTCCATCGCAAGCTTTGATCTCTTCAGCACTTGGCCTCTACACCAGGGCGATATGGTGTCATATCCCAACGGGCAATATATTATGGCGTTGGGCATCTTTCAGCTGTTTGCGTGCGGACTGAGGGCAGCAATCTCTCAAAGAAGGACTCCAATCCTCGTGAGACAGTGCCGAAGTCGACAATGGCTGCTTCATAAGTCCATATCCCTTCGAACGTCCTTTGATCATTCCTCCCAGCGATTGGGTGGGTTGTGGACTGGAATAATTCCAAAACTGTTCAGGCCTAGAACTGTTCAACGGTACCGATAGATCTGATCGGACAATACAATAGAAGGGAATGTTTTGTCACTGTTCCAACCAACATCACATTTCAATGGTTACCTGGCATAAAATGATTACATGACAGATAGATCACTGTTGATGATCAATTATAAAATGACACACCTTTATCAATGGGGTATTATCCACCAAATACAAAATGAAATCTTTCCCATTGCACTGATTACCTCCCCTACCTATTTCAATTATGCAGCCTTGCCCGGCACTTTCATAATATTAGAACTGTTCTCTTCAGAGGACTGCTCTGTTTGGCTTTGAGTGGTTGTTTGCAGGAGAAAGTGAGAAAACAAGCATTTTCCGAACCGACCAATCTTAACAATACTGCCGCCAAATATAATGCTAATTAGCCAAAATGACGTCATTGGGTTAGAGAATTTGCCTGACAACGGCCCGTGGCCGGCTTACTGACTACATCACTTGGCCTCGTTTTCGAGGGCGAGGCCGGGATTCTCCGCATTTAGCAACGGTGTTGTTGACTCGCTGAGGACACTCCTCTTTGACCCGAACTTTGGCAATAGGCATGGCCGGGAGATGGAAATGGTCAAGCACCTTACGCGATTTTAACTTGTTAATAATGACTGTGTGATACTGTGATATTATATACTTATATGTTTTGTACTTGTAAATGTTATTATCCCATATGAGAGGTTAATAAATAAATAAATAAAACAAATAAAATTAAAAATAAACATGAACCACTCACTCATTGAGAACCTGATTTCGCACTTCTGATTTAATCTGATTTCGCACTACACTTGGAGATTTATTCTCTAGAGAGTGTTCCTCAACAAGATCGGTTGCACTTTTTCACGTGCAATTACGTTTATGTGCAATTTGAAGTTATTTGTCAAGTGACTCTAACTTTTGCCAGCGGCCAGATAACAGTACAACGCATGCTACTTTCTCATCAGCGCTTGGACGTTTATCCTCTCTTGTCTAATTCTCCTTTAAGTCAGTATTTGAGACAGGGTCATCCAATTTGATCTTAGGAATGTTTTTTTCTATTCATATACAAACCTCTTGATCGAGTTTGCGCGTGCTAGCCTCAGAAATGTCTTCATGTTTTCCAGGTTGATTTATCATGGGAAGCCCGGTTCGATGAACATTCGGCTCCTCCAAAAAGTGGGAAGAATGATTGGATCAAACGTTATAGTGCTTCGACATAGCTTGATGAGAAGATCGCTCCCCGTTTACATCACGAAGAGGTAAGTGGGGTATCTCTTTTGACTCGAGTTGGATGAAAAATTTGCAAAATGTATGAAGAAAATATTGCATGACCTAGGAGAGTTGTCTTCCATAAAACTAGGTTATATGGAAGAAAACATGGTTTTTATCTTTTTTTAAACTTGGTTTTTATGAAACTTAGTTTGATGAACATTCGGCTCCTCCAAATTTGGGAAGAATGATTGGATCAAATACCATAGTGCTTCGACATCTGAGCTTCATAAGAAGATCGCTCCCCGTTTAATTCACAAAGAGGTAAGTTGGGTGTCCTCTATTTTGACTCGAGGTGGACGAAAAATGTGCAAAATGTATGAAGCAAATATCGCATTACCTAGGAGAGTGATACGCCCATATAATTCAAATATCTTAATCACACGAGGAATAATCTCATGTAATCCCGACTCTAACTGATGAAAGACACTTCCCCTTCCATGCCTTTAGCGTCATTTTCATTGTAGTCCTTTGTTACATCAGGTATGGTTTGACATGTTAGATAGTTAGACCCGAATGTGTGCGATGTGGACGCGTCCCATTAACAGGACGTATATTTTATGTCAAAATGCGTTTCCGAGGTGTT